>NC_134813.1:10035360-10037860 GCF_046742065.1 Oratosquilla oratoria
CGGTAGGTTCTGTGGACCCCTTGGTAGGTTCTGTGGACCCCTTGGTAGGTTCTGTGGACCCCTTGGTAGGGTCTGTGGACCCCTTGGTAGGTTCTGTGGACCCCTTGGTAGGGTCTGTGGACCCCTTGGTAGGTTCTGTGGACCCCTTGGTAGGGTCTGTGGACCCCTCGGTAGGTTCTGTGGACCCCTTGGTAGGTTCTGTGGACCCCTTGGTAGGTTCTGTGGACCCCTTGGTAGGGTCTGTGGACCCCTTGGTAGGTTCTGTGGACCCCTTGGTAGGTTCTCTGGATCCCCCGGTAGGCTCTGTGGATCCCCCGGTAGGTTCTGTGGACCCCTTGGTATAGTCTGTGGACCCCTTGGTAGGGTCTGTGGACCCCTCGGTAGGTTCTGTGGACCACTTGGTAGGTTCTGTGGACCCCTTGGTAGGTTCTGTGGACCCCTTGGTAGGTTCTGCGGACCCCTTGGTAGGTTCTGTGGACCCCTTGGTAGGTTCTTCGGACCCCTTGGTAGGTTCTGCGGACCCCTTGGTAGGTTCTGCGGACCCCTTGGTAGGTTCTTCGGACCCCTTGGTAGGTTCTTCGGACCCCTTGGTAGGTTCTGCGGACCCCTTGGTAGGTTCTGCGGACCCCTTGGTAGGTTCTGTGGACCCCTTGGTAGGTTCTCTGGATCCCCCGGTAGGTTCTGTGGATCCCTCGGAGTTACAAATTTATATATTTAGTCAATTAATCAGAACCCGTATAAAAGAATTACAAAGGAGGGGCATGGTATCTTGCATATAAGTTAAACCGCATTTTGATTGAATCCTGTAATGGTACCGAGGTGACTATGGTACTTTGTATTGTACATGGTAGAGCACTAGACACCATTATCTTGTTGTAGCTTAAGTTAAGGTGTAGTTTAAGGGAAAGAAAATCTTAAAAGGGAAGACATGAAGAAGAGAGAACAGGCATGGACGACATCTATTGTTTGATTTCTTATAAATAAGACGTTTTCACCTCTTTGGCTGTGCCTGTGATGGGTTGTGTTGCAGGAGAGTGTCATAGGACGGTGCCACAGGACAGTGTCACATTACAGTGCCACAGGGCAGTGCCATAGGACAGTGCCACAGAAGAGTGCCACAGGGCAGTGTCATAGGACAGTGCCACAGAGGAGTGCCACGCCACAGGGCAGTGCCACAGGACAGTGCCACAGAAGAGTGCCACAGGGCGGTTTAATAGGACAGTGTCACAGAAGAGTGCCACAGGGCAGTGTCATAGGACAGTGTCACAGAGGAGTGCCACGCCACAGGGCAGTACTATAGGACATTGCCACAGAAGAGTGTCATAGGACAGTGCCACAGAAGAGTGCCACAGGGCAGTGCCATAGGACAGTGCCACAGAAGAGTGCCACAGGACAGTGTCATAGGACAGTGCCACAGAAGAGTGCCACAGGACAGTGTCACAGGACAGTGCCACAGGAGAGTGTCACATTACAGTGTCACAGAAGAGTGCCACAGAAGAGTGCCACAGAACAGTGCCACAGAACAGTGCCACAGAACAGTGTCATAGGACAGTGCCACAGGACAGTGTCATAGGACAGTGCCACAGAACAGTGTCACAGAACAGTGTCATATGACAGTGCCACAGAACAGTGTCATAGGACAGTGCCACAGAACAGTGTCACAGGAGTGTCAGAATGGTGTCGCAGGACAGTGCCACTAGACAGTGCCATTGTCGCCATCAACCCGTTTTCTGTTGACTGAGTTCTCTCCCACTATTGACACTGCCCGCTTCTGCTCAGCCAGCAGTGTCGCTCTGACAACACAAGATCGTGTTGGTAAACATATGTAATGATTTGTTCGTGTGTGCCAACATCTATGGCGTGTTGTCAGGCGAGTGAGTCTTGTCGTTGTCACCTGTGTTAGTGCCAACTTCAAAGGTTTTATTTACGTTGGGAATGGTTTTTTTCAGATTGAAGGCCGCGTTGTAGCCCAGTGGATAGCGTGTCGAACTCCTGAGCTGGTGGTCGTGAGTTCGATTCCCGGGAGTTGCCGCGGACTTTGTCGCGTTGGTTACTTACATTCATTGAAGTGCTATTTGCAACATTAATCTCAGCTATCTGGATCACCATCACCACCACAAACACCACCACCACTCTCCTCATCACCACCACCACTTTCATCATTATCATCATCATCATCACCATCATCATCATCATCATCATCATCATCATCGTCATCATCGTCATCATCATCGTCATCATCACTATCACCACCACAACCATCATCATCATCACCATCATCATCATCATCATCATCATCATCATCATCATCATCATCATCATCAGTATCACCAACCATCACTGGCAGTACTAATTGTGTGTGTGTATGTGTGTGCGTGCGCGCGCGCGCGGGTTGGGGGGGGTGAGGGGTGGGGCGGTCGTTGGCTGCAGTTCCTAAATGGTAATTCCCTCCTGTAATCCAAAGCAAAGTTGCTCTTACAGTATTGAACTGGCCGCTGCT
>NC_134813.1:10042860-10047860 GCF_046742065.1 Oratosquilla oratoria
CGCCCACGAGAGTCAGAGTAACGACCCAAAGCACAGCGATACCAAAATAATTTTGGCCCTGGGCAGGATTCGAACCAGGTACTGCGAGCACCACCGTGCTGGCAGTACGGATCCTCGGTTTTTGCGCACCCACGTACACACACACACACACACACACACACACACACACACACACACACACACACACACACACACACACACACACACACACACACACACACGACTCGGTGGTACGGTTGATAGTGTCCCCGACCGTCATTTCGGTGGTCTGGGTTCGAATCCTGCCCAGGGCTGAAATAATTTCAGTATCGCTGCGCTTCGAGTCGTTGCTCCAACTCTCGTGGGCGGGGAGTAGGGTGTGTGTGTGCGTGTAAGGTCACAGCATTACCCATAAATCGGTCATACGAGCTCTGAACTCTCTTCCTGGAGGGAAATAGCTGTCAATCACGAGTCCAGCACGTGGTTCAAAGACCATGGTGAATCTCACACACACACACACACACACACACACACACACACACACACACACACACACACACACACACACACACACACACACACGCACGCACATGTGTATATGTACATATATATATATATATATATATATATATATATATATATATATATATACACGTTTACATGTATATATAATGATGGGAACCTTCATTTGGCGATTCTATGAAACGGAACGTCGGAGAGCCTGGTCTCCAAGTGGAAGTGCAGCCCTGAGGGTCTGGCATTCCATCCCTAGATGGGGTCCCAAGATCACATAAGGAGACCAGACAACCGGTCACTGCATCCTCTCTTCTCATCCTATTTCCCCTCCTTCCCTCCTCCTCCTCCTCCTCCTCTTCTTCCTACCCTCCTCTTTCTCCTCCTCTTCTTCCTCTTCCTCCCCTCCTCCTCTCCCTCTCCTCCCTCTCTTCCCCTTCCCCTCTTCTTCTTCCTCTTCCTTCCGCTTCTTCCTATTTTTCATCCTCTTCTTATTCTCCTTTCTCCTTCCTACTCTCTTCTCATCCTTCCTCCTCCCATCTCATTTTCCAATCTTCCTCTCCTCCTCTTCTTCCTCCCTTCCTCTCTCCTCCTCTTCTTCCTCCCCCTACCCTCTCATCCTCCCCCACCTCCTCAAACTAGCCGGAGTCCTGGAGAAAGGACCACGGTAACACAACATAGACAAGTCTCCAACGTTTCTTCCACAAGAGATCTACGTGACGGAGGTCCGTGGGGGTGCGGGTTTCTGGGCAATGAAAATCGAGGCAACGATTATTATTGTTAGAAAAACATAGCATGGTGATTCAGAAATGATGAAGAACGAAAATATGTATTGATATCTTTGTGTATGAAAATAAAATAAATATAGAAAAATACTGGGTAGTGACTGCATTTAATATTGAGCTTTCATGACACCCCTACCAACCAGTCACGTAGCGATGCTTTACGAACGGAGATTGGTTTCCTAGTTAAAAAAAAGTATAGAAGCGCTAGTTACTGTATCGGATACTCAGAAACGGAAACTCAATTTTGTAGTGACTCCCCTAACATTTCATTGTCAGACAAATATCCGGGGGTTGGTTCCTAGTCAAAAAATTATAGAAGCGCTAGTTACTGTATCGGATTGTCAGAAACGGAAACACAGTTTTGTAGTGACTACCCTAACATTTCATTGTCAGACAAATATCCGGCGGTGGGTTAGTATTGAGGAGTATTGAAGATGGGCGGGACTCTCAACGTATGATCACCCTATTCGGAATAGGCTCCTCCCACGCGTCACATGCGATTGGTTGGCGTGAGGGGGCGGGGAAAGAGGGGCGTCGCGTGATTGGTGGATGCAAAAGTGGTTGAAAGAAATTCATCCACCAGAGGATCGTGTAATTGAACTAATTTCAATTTCAACTTCGTTTTCCTCTTCCTCCTCATCCTCCGTTTCCTTTCCTTATTTCTCCTTTTCTTCCTCCTAATTGTTATTCTTTCCCCCCCTCATCCCTCCTTCTTCTCCTGCCCCTCCTCCTCTTCCTCCCTCCTCCTCCTCCTTCTCCTTCCTAATTATCTTCTTCGTCCTCCTCTAGCTCCTCTCCCCCTCACTCTCTTCTCCTTTTCCTAAACCTCCTCTTCCCCCTTGCTTCTTTTTTCCTCCTCCTCCTCCTCCTCTTCCCATTCCTCCTCCTCTTCAACTATCACAATGTAATCTAAGATTCGTCGTCCCCTCTTGCTATGTCACATGGTTGGCATGAAGGGGGGGGGGGAGAGAGAGTGATAAGCTGGTGGAGTTTGCTGTAACCTCCTAATTTTGTTTCGAAAAACAAGTGAAATAGATTAATCGAATTTAACCGAGTTTAACCAATTTAGCCAAGTTTAGGCAAGTTTAACTGATTTTAACCAAGCTCAACCAGGTGTAACTGGGTTGAACCAAGTTCAGCCGAATCTGGTTAAACCTTTTGAAGTCTGTTTTGTGTAATATGGAACTCCTCTTGCCAAAATGTTTGATCAAATTCGGTTAAACTTGGTCAAACATGGTTAAACTATTATTTTTGTTAAGCTTGGTTAAACACGGTTATCCCTGGTTAAACTCTGACAAACTCAGTTAAACTTAACATTGATAAATTCCGTTAAGTTTGATTAAACTCGATTAGATTGAGTTGATTTGGATTAAACACTTCAATGCGACGAAAATATTCAAATATTTTATCTATGTCGCTGCCAGGTAATATTTTTGATCATAATAGGATTAGAAATAAGGTAATGAAAGAATAATACAAGTTATAATGTATCACACTTAAATTACACATGTTATCAATAGATTCAGAGTAACATTGAGCGCGAGCAATATTTCGGAATCAAGTTCCCGTTTTCTTGGGAAAATTATTTTGTTTTCACAACAATTGATATAGAATATTATTCGATAAGCTGGAGGTAGACTATTTTCCTCCAGCATTATCAAATTCCTTTCCGAGAGCTTCGGGCTACAAATCTGGTCCAACAGTCGAAGGAAACAATAGCTCAGTGTGATAAGGCCTTAACCCATTAAACTCGGATGACAAGATTCTTGTCATTTGGTCAAATAAAAAAAAAAAAAATCATAAAACACCAAAATGTTTGATCAAACACCAGAAAAATATGACGTCGGTCCTCGCTTCGCTCGCGACACCAGAAAAATATGACGTCATATTTTTCTGGTGTTTGATCAAACATTTTGGTGTTTTATGATTTTTTGTTTTATTTGACCAAATGACAAGAATCTTGTCATCCGAGTTTAATGGGTTAACTCAGCCTAGTGCTGATTCCGAATCTTCTTTGGTTAGAAATTAGATGTAAAATAATAGAAAATCATCTATCTGTATACCAAAAGATGTCCTTCCTTTGAACAAGGAGATTTGCCCCCCTCACCCATCTGAGCTCATTCCTGTCTCCTGTCCGTTGTCCGGGTTAGAAGTAAGCGTAGACGAAAGGATAAAAAGAAACTAGTTCATGAAATTGTTAGTTTTGGACGAGATGAGATTTATAAAGGACCAGAGGTGGTCCAGAAGAACAGGTATCGGGTACGATCCCCGGCCACGTCGTCTATCTTCTTCTTTAGTATCCTCTCTTCCATCCAGATGTGCAACCCCAAGGGGCTGGGATTTGGTCTCTGAACCTATACAGAAGATATTTAATTTTGTCGAATTTATTCTTTCCCAATCTATATTCTTTTCACTTAAGGAGACCTGACAACCGGTGACAGCTCTCCTCCTCCTCCTTCTCCTCCTCCTCCTCCTCCTCCTCCACCTCCTCCTCCTCTTCCAGTTACTCCTCCAACTTCCTCCTTCCTCATCTTATTCCCTTTTCCTTTCCCTCCTCATCCTCTTCCTTCCTCATTCTTCTCCTTCCTCCTACTTCCCCCCCTCTTCCCCCTCCTTCTTCCTTCTCTACGTTTCCTCTACATTTTTCTTCCTTCTCCTTCTCCTTCCTCCCTCCCTCCTTTTCCTATTGATGACACAGACACAACTACACATTCGCATCAAACATCAATCGAATTTCTAATCCCAGTATGATCTATGTATCTATATATCTATCTATCTATATATTCATACATACATATATATATATATATATACATATATATATATATATATATATATATATATATTGCAGAAAAAACACTGGGAAATAAGAAACTTTGTCCGAACGTTTTCGTCTATTTAAGACATTATCAAGGAATACAAATTGACAGAGATATAGGTGCATATATATACATAAAGTAGTAGGGAACATGGTAAGGCCACACAAGATGCTTCATAACCAGGTTGAGAAATACTCACATTAAAGGACATTTGATCATGTGACGTCACATCACCCGGGCCTGGTAAAACTTGGAGCGTTTTTAACAATATTCTTAATAATAAGATCATCAAGTTTATATAAACCTATACTTAAATTAATATTTTCATCAAAGGTATGCTTAATATGACTGGATTTGATAATGTTTCTTTCCAATAAAGACCTACAAGAAATTATTTTCATAGAGTTATCCCAGTCAATAGGATGGTTGTTGTCTCTTACATGAACAAAAAGGCCACTGGAAATCTGCAAGTGACACACACACACACACAATTTTATGAAGCGACCTTGCTGTGGATGTGCTGTGTCTTGCGACATTGCTTCTGACCCAGGGCAGTGGACAGGATGCAGGAATGACCCGTCATCCAGGAGGTGCCAAGATAAGAGGGAGGGAGGAAGGGGGAGGGGAGTGGAATATCTAGGGAATGGAATGCGTGGGAGTGGTTTCTATGCCTTTTTCTTTTTGGCTACCCCCCGTGTAAGGGGGAAAAATCCTTTGGTATATGTATTTATATATATATATATAAATATATATATATACATATATATACACATATACATATACATGTATATATATATATATATATATATATATATATAAATATATATATATAAATGCATACAATAGGTGCGAGCGTGAATCCATGATCACTTGGCGCGTAAAGTCATGTCCACTTGCAAGTTTG
>NC_134813.1:10067860-10085360 GCF_046742065.1 Oratosquilla oratoria
CCGTGATGGTTGGAGAGGTTGTGCAAGGTGTGTGTGTGTGTGTGTGTGGGGGGGGATGGGGGAGGTTACGGTCCCCCCCTGGGAGGCACTTTTGGAGGGGGTGGTGGTGGAGGTGGTGGTTGGAAACAGGGACATGGAGAGCCAGTCCCCGATCCACCCTGTGTGGTAACCTGGTGTTTGAGTGTTGTATGCACCTACTTTACCCCAAATTTGATTTAATTTCGTTATTCAGTAGTCGTGTTTATCATTGTTTTTTTTATTGATTTGATATAACTTTTGACATTTATTTGATTTTATATAATTGGTTTTATGTTGTTAATATAATCGATTAGATAACCATTAATTGTATGTAAGTATGTTTATAGATTTTTTATTTTACTTATTTGAAGTTGAGATCTTTTCAATGAATATCATAAAATTAATTTCATACAATAAATAAATGTAATTAACTAAATAATTATTGATAGAATATATCTATATAACTTTATTTTTTATTAATGTTTGACGTCTAATTTAATTTCATATAATAATAATCATATATTCATTTAGTATTACTAATTAAGTAGCCAATCATTAGTTCCATGTATATAAATCCATTGTGGAAGAAACTTGAGTCTAGAACGTATATTGTTCTTGCCCAAAGGGTGATTGATGTTCATTATGAACTTAGCCAAACCCTACAGGGTGGGACCTAAAAAGTAGAGCTCAGGCCCCGATCACGCTATCACGACTGAATTGAGTACGTTCGAGTAGAAATGACTTCGTTTACATTTTTTTTTTATTATTCGAATCTCCAAAAGTCAAATCACTTTTGCTTTATATATTGAGAAGCTGAATGACGAACTAAGAGAAATTAAACCTAGAATACGAATATTAGACACTTTGTTGAATTGTAGACTCAGCGAAGTCTAGAATATTGTAGGCGAAGTCGTCCTTCAACTTTTCAAATTCACAACATTTGACGAGAATCGTGATAGCGTGACTGGAGCTATAGAAACCCCAAAATATGGGAGACCAGGGATCCAATACAGGAGAGAATAATGGCAGAAAGGGACACTTAACTCCTGTTGAATGAACTATCGCGGTCACAACTGACTTAAGATATTATAAGAATAAAGCAGCTGTATATTTCTGTACTGACTATGTATTGTATTTCTAGATACATTAATTCGTATAAAACACGGATTATCTTATGTAGACAAAAACGGGGTTTGCCCTAGTACGATGAATATTTTTTCACTGTTATAAAACAATGTGGGTTAGATTCGGATGTCCACAGGTGCACAGAATCCCATAAAGTGGGGACCTCGAAGAGTAGGGACCCCAAAAATTAGGGGTTGGGGGATCCGTCAGAACGTTGGAAGTAGCGAAACTCCAAATGAGGAGTGCCACAAGGACCTTCAATGGTGCCCTTGCTTTGATTCGGATCATTCACTTGCCTCCTTTTCCTTCCCTTCCTCCCTCCTTCCTTCTCTTCCTCCTATACTCCTTACCTTCTTTCCTCTTTCCCCTCTTCTCTTTCTTACCTCTTTCCTACTTTTCCCTCCCTTTCTCCTCTCCCTCCCTCCTTCCTTATCTCATTCCCTCCTTCCATCTTTCCATCTCTCTCTCTTCCTATTTTCATTTCCTCCAATTTTCCTTCCCTCATTTCCCTCCCTCCTTCCTTCCTTCCCTCCTTCCTTCCTTCCCTCCTTCCTTCCTTCCCTCCCTCCTTTCCCTCCTATCCTCTCCCTTCTTCCTTTTTCCTTCCTCCCTTCCTTCCTTCCCTCCTTCCATCCCTCCTTCCCTGATTTCTTCAATCCTTAGATCCCTTTTCCCATCCTCTCCCCTTCCCTCCCTCCCTCCGTCCGTCCTTCCATCTGAAGCCAGTTTGTTTGAACCCTGTGTATGGATTTGGCTCGGCAGGACGCTTAGGGGCTTAGGTCTGTTTGTATGGCAGATTACCGAGCTTTGTGCGCATGGCGATGTGTGCATGGCCATGTGGAAAGGAATGTGTAAGAACGTGTGCATATGTGTGTGTGTGTGTGCGTGTATATATATATATATATATATATATATATATATATATATATATATATAGTTGTTGAGACATTCTGACAGGTAAGCGGAGTAGGAAACACAGGAGTCTTAGTCTTGAGTTTATTCCTGACTAGTTTCGCAGGTATGAAAAAGCATACCTGCGAAACTAGTCAGAAATAAACTCAAGACTAAGACTCCTGTGTTTCCTACTCCGCTTACGTCATATATATATAGGCAAGATTACCCTAAGAAAGAGAGAAAAATGCGACAAGAAGCTCTGTCATAACAAGCTTGCCATTCATTTTAATGAAATATGCTTGAGGGAAAACCTCCTGCCCATTTACACTATGAATATATATACATATACATATATATAAATATATATATATATATATATATATATATGTATATATATATGTGTGTGTGTGTGTGTGTGTGTGTGTGTGTGTGTGTGTGTGTGTGTGTGTGTGTGTGTGTGTGTGTGTGTGTGTGTGTGTGTGTCTGTGTGTGTGTGTGTGTGTGTGTGTGTGTGTGTGTGTGTGCGTGTGTGTGTGTGTGCGTGTGTGTGTGTGTGTGTGTGTTTGTGTGTGTGTGTGTGTAAATATCCATTGAAACAATACCACCATTTCTTAACTGATCTTTGTCAAATTTGGAACAAAATTCCACATGCATCCCAGGATAATATAGAGATAAGGTACACCTAAGTTCAAGCTCCCCCCTGGGTTAATATCTGTTTATGTAATACAAGTTGTTATTTTAGTGTATTTCTATATATACAGTGTATGTATACATGTACGTGTGTACTATATGTATCAGGTTGTATGTCTGTGTTTGTGTTGGTATGTGTATTTGGGTGTATGCTTATTGATATGTAGATGTCCAAGCATTGTGTATGTATGTGTATATATTTCTTGTATGGACAGTCAGAGGCACATGCTACGAAACCTGATGAAACATAATGAAATTTATGTTCATTCTTTAAACAGACTACTACTGCAAATAACATATTTCTTAAGAATTCGTATATTTCAGAATGTTTAGTTTATAGAAAAAAAATGAACGCAACGTAGTTAATATCGTTAGGTTTAAAGTAAGATTCCCTCAGAGGGAACCAGATTAAGAATTCGATTAGCTAGTCGAGTGCCTTAGGGTTCCGTTGTTTTTCGACCAGATGGCTGCAGGACGGGGAGTTGACCAATTCGTAAACATGATTATTCTATTTTCTTAAAAGTAAAGTTGATTTTCCATTTCGCAAATATACACAGATTTCTTTTATTTAATTTTTGTGTCATGCTTGTATCATGAACATATGATAAAGAAGAGTGCAAGAGGCCATAAGGTCCACACTAGGCAGTTTCATATCCACTACCACCTGTCCGATGATAAACACGAATTTCTGTGAAAAGAGAACATGAACAATATTTACATACAAATCCTGATTCAAGGAGTCTTCTGAGTACGAATTCAGTCTAATGCAGTGATTCCCAACCTTTTCTGGCTTGTGGCACCCTTGCCAACCCTTTCGGAAGTCCCAGGCACCCTTATCAGAAAATCTAAATTCTAGTTTGTCAGTATCTTGTTGATTCAACATCAGTGTAACAAAATGTTGTCCCTGGATAATGTGAAAATACTCATCTTTACACTGATGCTGCTTTAATGAACAAAAATGGATGACAGGGAGAGAGAGAGTCGGTAATATGAAAATCATTTTTGCTCTGAATTTTGTCGGCACACCCTCAGTTGATCTCACGGCACTCTTTGGTGCCGCGCGTGGCACACCAGTCAGCAACGACTGGTCTGATTGGTCCACAAAGCATAAAAAACACCACCGTAGGAGATATGTAGGTTTGTTTAGTCTGCCGTCAAGCGATTTTATTCACCTGAAGGCGTTTCTGGAAAGATAAAACATATACAAGGTGTATATTTAAATTTCTATGTACTATATGTATAGATGTATGTATGTATATGTACACGTGCGCATATGTGTTTATCCAGATTACGTGTGTGTATACATATATATATATATATATATACATACATGTATATATATATGTATATATATACACATATATATATATATGTATATATATATATATATGAGTGGTAGGGTGGTGAGTTTAAACGCCAAGAATCCGTTGAAGTTTTATTTCTGACGTTTCGTCCAACTAGGACTTCTTCAGAGTGTACACAAATAGAACAATGACAACTTATATACCCGCACAGCTCACCCCGTTCCCCCTCGGTCAATGTTGCTGCCATCTCTCTTTCGTCTTGCCTCATGGATGATTTGTCCGCTTGCTATCCTCGCCAGCTTGACGAAAACCGTCCCGATGGTTGCAGCATGGGAGTGAGGAAATGAATGCTGCCTCAATTGTCCTCCTTTCCTTTCTATCGAGTCCAGTATGGAGCACCTCTGTTTTTTCCCAATCCGGCAAGTGGCCAAATTTGTCGATGTGTACCACTAAAGAGTTAGACGTCCGGTGGGCTTTGATGTCATTCTTGTGCTCAGTTGTCCGCTTTTGAATTCCTCTGCTAGTTTCGCCATAGTAACTAGCGGGGCAGGTTTTACAAGGAATTCTATAAATTAAACTGTTGTCTTCGTTTTCTATTTTGTTTCTAATTTTATTTCTCACAACGTCGCCAATTTTTACCCCCGTGCTGAATGCCAGTTTCAGGCCTGCCTTGGTGAGATTTTGTTCCATGACGTTTGAGCACTTGGAGTTGGGAAACGGACAGATACCCACGGTTCTCATCATTAGCCTCTTTTCCTTTGACACCCCTATTTCTTATTTGTAACGCCTTTTCCTTATTTCTATATAAAAAGCCTGCTGGGTAATATAATTTTTTGAAAATATTAAAAATGCAATTAATTTCCTCCTGGAGAAATTCCTCACTACCTATCCTAAATGCTCTCAGGAAAAAGCCTATAACGATTCCACTTTTTATTTTGTTGTGGTGTGCGGAGAAGAAATGTACGATGTCGTTTTTGTTTGTGCATTTTCTGTGGACTGAAAATGCCGTCTTGTTACCACGTCTCCATACTACTGTGTCTAGAAAGGCCAGATGGTTATCTTTCTCACGTTCCATTGTGAATTGTGTCGTGGGCTTGCTATGGGAAGTCCTCTCAGTGCCGTGTTAGCCTCTCTGTACATGGAGGTACTAGAGAAAGACAATTTCATAGGAATTAATGGGCCAAGACTCCACCTGGATGCGGTATGTGGATGATGTACTCGTCGTCGCACCCGCAGATACTGATTTGGATGTTAAGTTACAAGAGTTAAACAAGATAGTACGTGACATCCAATTCACAATGGAACGTGAGAAAGATAACCAACTGGCCTTTCTAGACACAGTAGTATGGAGACGTGGTAACAAGACAGCATTTTCAGTCCACAGAAAATGCACAAACAAAAACGACATCGTACATTTCTTCTCCGCACACCACAACAAAATAAAAAGTGGAATCGTTATAGGCTTTTTCCTGAGAGCATTTAGGATATGTAGTGAGGAATTTCCTCCAGGAGGAAATTAATTGCATTTTTAATATTTTCAAAAAATTATATTACCCAGCAGGCTTTTTATATAGAAATAAGGAAAAGGCGTTACAAATAAGAAATAGGGGTGTCAAAGGAAAAGAGGCTAATGATGAGAACCGTGGGTATCTGTCCGTTCCCAACTCCAAGTGCTCAAACGTCATGGAACAAAATCTCACCAAGGCAGGCCTGAAACTGGCATTCAGCACGGGGGTAAAAATTGGCGACGTTGTGAGAAATAAAATTAGAAACAAAATAGAAAACGAAGACAACAGTTTAATTTATAGAATTCCTTGTAAAACCTGCCCCGCTAGTTACTATGGCGAAACTAGCAGAGGAATTCAAAAGCGGACAACTGAGCACAAGAATGACATCAAAGCCCACCGGACGTCTAACTCTTTAGTGGTACACATCGACAAATTTGGCCACTTGCCGGATTGGGAAAAAACAGAGGTGCTCCATGCTGGACTCGATAGAAAGGAAAGGAGGACAATTGAGGCAGCATACATTTCCTCACTCCCATGCAGCAAACCATCGGGACGGTTTCGTCAAGCTGGCGAGGATAGCAAGCGGACTAATCATCCATGAGGCAAGACGAAAGAGAGATGGCAGCAACATTGACCGAGGGGGAACGGGGTGAGCTGTGCGGGTATATAAGTTGTCATTGTTCTATTTGTGTACACTCTGAAGAAGTCCTAGTTGGACGAAACGTCAGAAATAAAACTTCAACGGATTCTTGGCGTTTAAACTCACCACCCTACCACTCATTCTGTCTTCACACCTCAATATATATATATATATATATACACATATATATATATATATATGTGTGTGTGTGTGTGTGTGTGTGTGTGCGTTTGCATATATATATATATATATGTGTGTGTGTGTGTGTGTGTGTGAGTTTTAATATATATATGTGTGTAAATGTATATATATATATACATATATACATATACACATATATTTATATAATGAGAGACAGAAAAGAGAGATTATGAAAATGTCTTTTGCCATCTACAAGCTTACTAACATCTCTATTAATCCCATTGTCCAAGTCTGTTATATACATAATGAACAAGGGTCCTAAAACTGACCCCTGGGGAACTCCACAAGTAACACTACTCCATTTTGATTTTACACCTTTATTAAAGTGATTCCAAGGCACAGAAGAGTTTAATTCGGTTTAGTTAAACCCTTTGGGCATATTAAATCCCATTCATCCGAACTTGATTGATTGACTCTGGGTTGAAGAGAGTCAACCCTCAATTGACTAAAATCGAGTGGCGCAAACCAGGATAGATACTATCAAGTTTGCCACTGGGTTGGATGAGTTTCTTAGCCTGGGGAGCTGAATAAAATCATCAGGCCTTGACCAGAATAAACGCAGCCAAGGACGCCTTTGTAGAGAACGGGTTAACTATATATGGTAAACCATATCTTCCCTTCCCTTTCCTAACCATCACTTACTTTCCTTTCTTTCCTCATATTTTCCCTTCACCTTCATCTCTTTCCTTCCTTTCTCTTCCCTCCCCTTCTCTTCCCTTCCCATCTCTTCCTTTCCTTCCTCTTCCCTTCCCTCCTCTTCCTTTCCTCTACTCTTCTATTACTTTCCCCGTCTCATCTCTTCCCTCCCCTTCTCTTCCCTTCCCATCTCTTTCTTTCCTTCCTCTTCCCTTCCCTCCTCTTCCTTTCCTCTACTCTTCTATTACTTTCCCCGTCTCATCTCTTCCCTTTCCGTCCCATCTCTTCCCTCCTCTTTCCTTCTCTCTTTCTCCGTCCACTCTTCTTCCCTTCGCATCCCTTCCTACCCTGTCTCTTCCCTCTTCTCCTCTTGCCTTCTCTCCCCTTCCCATCTTTTCCGTTCCATTCCCACCTCCTCCAATCCCTTCCCTTCCCTTCCCTTCCCTTCCCTTCCCTTCCCTTCCCTTCCCTTCCCTTCCCTTCCCTTCCCATCTTTTCCGTTTCATTCCTTCCTCTTCTCTTCCTTTTCCTTCCCTCCTGTTCCCCTCCCGTTCCTCTTCCTTTCTTTTCCTCCCCACCTCTTTCCTCCCCTTCCTTTTTCTTTCCTCCTGTTCCATTCCATTCTCTTTCCTTCCCTTTCCTTCCCTCCCATTCCTCTCCCTTATCTTCCTTTCCCTTCTTACCTGCTCCCCTCCACTCCCTCCCTATCCCTTCCTACTTCTTCCCTTCCTTTTCCTTTCCTTCCCATGTCTTCCCTTCCCCTCATTTCCGAGACATCTCCTCCTCGATCCAGCCTTCCGTTTTCTCCACCCGTCATTTCCTCACCACTCATTCACCTATTTCCGTTCCCCTCCCTCTCTCTCCCTCTCTCCCCCTCCTCCCTCCCCCTCCCTCTCTCCCTCTCCCACCCCCCTCCTTCCCCCCTCCCTCCTTCTCTCCCACTTCCTTGTACACCTTCCACCTTCCTTAAGACTTTTTAAGTATTTTTTTCTCTAAACTGTTGACTATATTTCTCTCGTGTTATTGTAGAACACACGAGTGAACACACACACACACACACACACACACACACACACACACACACACACACACACACACACACACACACACACACACACACACACACACACACACACACACACACACACACACACACACACACATATAGATACACACAACATTCATACATACACACACACACGTCCCGTATACTTCCATCGGTCATATAGAAATACATTGAAATAAACAATAAACAAGTACATAAATAAATTAATAAATAAACAAATGAAAATATTTTGTGAATATTAAGAAATTTATTCTTCTATAGAATGTGATCCGTGGAATATCACGAAAAAGAAAATAATAAAGTAAAGTCGGATGAACGAATCTAAAGCTGAATCAAAGGAAAGCGAAGAAACGAGACCCTACGAATGTAGTTCTTATGTGTGATTCACCATGATCTTGGATCACGTGTTGAACACGTGATCGACAGCTATTTCCCTCCCGGAAGAGGGCTCAGATCTCATATATGACCGATCTATGGGTAATGCTGTGACCTTACACGCACACACACATCCAAATCCTCGCCCACGAGAGTTGGAGTAACAACCCGCAGCGCAGCGATACTGAAATCATTTCAGCCCTGGGCGGGATTCGAACCCGGACCGCTGATGTGGCAGCCGGGAATTCTACCAACTGCACCACGAGACGTGTGTATGTGTGTATGCATGTATATATATGTTACTTATGTGTACTGTATATATATATATATATATATATATATATGTATATATATATATATATATATATATATATATTAGATGTATGTTATGTATATAAAGTATATATTTAATGTAGACGGTTCTAGCTTTAGATGACCATATAAAATGCACAGACTTGCAAACAGCACTTCATAGACCACATCCGCCCTCCTATATATATATATATATATATTAGAGATGTATGTATATAAGTATATATATATGTGTATATATATATATATATATATATATATTAGATGTATGTTATGTATATAAAGTATATATTTAATGTAGACGGTTCTAGCTTTAGATGACCATATAAAATGCACAGACTTGCAAACAGCACTTCATAGACCACATCCGCCCTCCTCATTTCCCTCTCGCCACAAAACGCTTCGCCGCGGGGAACTCCGCCCCCCTCCCCCCTCCCCCTCCCCCTGGCAACGAAAAACTCCACATTACAGAATACAGTGTATGGCATTCGCGTTACAGTACAATACAGCAGACTATAGCATAGCGCCAGGGCATACATGCAACGGTAGAATATAGTATACAGTGTTACATTGTAGTGCTTTGTGGTATTGTGCGATATGATATAGTACTGTAGTACAGTGTACTACGGTACAATGCTGTAAAGTCTGTAACAGTACTCTGGTGTAGTGTACATTACAGTTCACTGGCTATAGTACATTAAATTAGGATGTTGTTCAGTACATTTTACTACAATTATATAGTTTAAACCATACAAGAATGCATTAAATGAGGCAATTTAATACCTTTTTTGACAAAGCTATAATAAGCTACGTAACACTATAGTACACCATACTTCGCCTTACTATATTGCTATAGTCCTCTTTTCACTAACAGATGGTCCACACCGTTTTCCGAAAATATACACTTAGCTCACACGACATTATAATTATGCCTATAGCTCCTTATCTAGTGTTACAGTATAAATTATACCATATTTTGAATTAATTTTTTTTTGTCATTATATATATATATATATATATATATATATATATGTATATATATATATACATATATATATATATATATATATATATATATATATATATATATATATATGTATATATATGCGTAAGTAACCACAAGGAAAAGTAAACTAACGAAGCAGAGCACTTTCGTCTAATTACATCTTCAGTGCTGATACAAAGGAGTTCCTTCTTTGTATCAGCACTGAAGATATAATTATACGAAAGCGTTCTGCTTCAATATTTTACTTTTTCTAGTGGTTATTTACGCATTTGTGAAAACACGTTCCTTGTGTTTAATTGCATATATACATACATATGTATATATATATATATATATATATATGTATATATATATTTATATATGTATATATACACATATATATAAATACATACACATACATATATATAAATATATATATATATATATATATATGTATATTTATATATATGAAAAGCAAGGGAGTAGGTTCTCTTGTAAACATGTGTTGTTAAAGTCGACATCGTTTTAGTAATTGTTGATTTTCTTTTGTATATTTTCCAGCTTTCTAAGATTCGGCCACTTGGGTGGTGGCCAAATACCAGTTAACCAAAACTATACATTTAATTTTCAACGTTTCGTCTGCAAAGAGACATCATCAGGAAAATCCGGGACATATTAATAAAATTCATACAGGAATATAGGACTTGAGAGGTTACATTGGCATTAAAACATTGCAAAATTTTTAGAAAATGAGGCCGGGGTGAGGTCATGCAGATTCGTCAGATCACAATGAAAGCTGTTGACGAATTTTTATTCTTCTCTTGTTTTTAGTCCACTAAGGAAGACCCTAGAGGTCGAAACGTCTGGTTCTGAATAAACTTACCACTCTAGCCTTAACTTTTCATTTTGCCACCTCTCTCTCTCTCTCTCTCTCTCTCTCTCTCTCTCTCTCTCTCTCTCTCTCTCTCTCTCTCTCTCTCTCTCTCTCTCTCTCTCTCTCTCTCTGTATATAAAATTTATATATATATAATATATATATATACATATATATATATGTATATATGTGTATATATATGTATATATATATATATATACACACATATATATATGTATATATACACATATATATATGTATATATAGAATATATATATATATATATATATATATATATATATACACACATATATATATAATCATTAGTTTGTCCATATTTTGAATATAAACTTGTCCTATTCCTCCAAAGCGTGTCATAGGACAAAGTTGATGACTTTGATCGCAACTACTCAGCGCCTCCTGGCGTAAGCTCCTCACCACCACCTCTTTCTGATGAGATCCCGAAACTTCGTTGAAGACAGCGGACCGGTTGTAAAAAATCCGGTGGTGAGTTACAAAAATACAAAAAGATCACAAACAAATCGACCAAAATCGCCTAAGAATTTTTCAGATCTGCATTTTCCCTTTATATGGAGATTAGATGGGGGGGGGGGGACTGCTATCCTTGCAAGTGAAACTTGTTTCATTGCGTAGATTTGCTCTTTTAATATAGTTAGAAACAGCTTCATTAATTGTATTGGATGAAGAAACGTCTTGCAGAGACGTGCAATACGTTTAAATTTTATATCTATTCATTCATAATATTTTTTATCAATTAATCTATTTCTTTATTTAATGTTTTTTTGGGGGTCTCCTGATTAATGTGTTATCTGTCAATTCATTTGTAATCTTTGTACTTTCTCCCTTTCCTCAGTCTGAACTTAAAGAACCACAGGGCCTGTCATCATTCTTGGCCTTTGTAATTTGTTATAGTCCTTTGTATTACAATTAGCATTAGATTATGCTGTAATACAGAAAGAAATACCTCGCCTCGCATCCGACCTAGTTATGGACCAAATGGTCTTCTGTCGGAATGCTCCTCCTTTTTAATCCTTCTCTCTCTAGCCCTTGTATTCCAATTAACATTAGATTATGCTGTAATACAGAAAGAAATACCTCGCCTCGCATCCGACCTAGTTATGGACCAAATGGTCTCCTGTCAGAATGCTCCTTCTTTGTAATCCTTCTCTCTCTAGTCCTGCTAGTTCTGTCCTTAAGGTGTCATCACACTAGGCTATTTTTCCTCCGACTGTTGGAGGAACTTTGCACCCCGAAGGAATTTGACATACTGGAAGAAAATAAATTTCATTCAGCATATCAAATGACATTCTACCTTTTTTTTTAGAGAGAGAGAGAGAGAAAACAAAATAGTTTTCAATATTGATTTGACGGCGGAAAAAGTTCTGGAGGTGGGCGGAAGCTACCGCCGATTAGTCGGAGGTTGGAGGTAAAATGTCCCAGTGTGATAACCCCTTTTAAGAATAATCGCCTCCAAGAGGTGGAGTCAGACAGGTGGTAGGAAGGCATCAGAACGAAAGCATAATAGATAGTTGAAGTTGAAGATTTGATAAACATTCCTTTTTGAATGAGGAATAGTCACCAGTCACAAAAGAATGAAACGTGATCTGGTCCGTAGGGGTGTTATTAAAGTCCTTGGAATGTAGGAAAGCTAATTAGTCGACACGTAAGTACTTGTACATCCTGAGTTTATTTTAAATTACCTACTCTATATATATATATATCTATAATATGGAACTTATGCAAATGCGTTTTCATTGTTAGATCAATACAAAAATACTTTTAGTTATAAAGGAACTACTGTATATGGAAACAATACTGAAAATCGTAATATACATAAGCATATTTTTATATATTTTGGTCAGTTTGGGGGTGACCCCAACGTTACCACAACACAGTGCATCACACTGAAACTTTTACCCAAAAACGAATCGAAACACGATAGTGTCACACACATACCAAACTAAACTCCAATCATAAACCAAAGTCAATACATTTAGGGGAAATATAGTTATTCTTTAAAGTCAATCGAATGTGTCTTTTGTACAATGCCGTGTTTAGTGTCAATACGGCCGGGAATTCGATCCACATGAACTTTGTACCATAACTCAATGGAAATAAGCGTTCATACCTTTTGTGTTATCCTCGGCAATTTACATTTGTTATTTCGAACTGTGTGTTCTTGTCATTGTTTGCACTTCATGTACATTGATTTATTGCCAAATAAAGTCTATCTATCTATCTATCTAACTGTGGGACGCGGCACCACAGTCCGCGCCCAAACCTTCGCAGCTCCCTTCCAACCACCTCTCGACTCCTCTGATCCCACAACCTCAAACCGCAATCCTGCGATCAGTTCCAGAACATAAACCAGACACCTGGAGTCACTGTGGACTTGGGTACGAGTTGAGACATAGGTACATACATACTGTACGTACAGACATGTGCACATATATATTGTACATGCATGTATACATACATTCATGGATACTCGTACATACCATTCCGTCTATAGTGCACATTATTAATTCAATATGATCTGGTCCTAGAACTATCGTTATCATTATTGTTGAGGGGACGGAGAGGGGAGGGGGGGGGGTCATCGGTGAAGTGAAGCGAGCTTGCTGTGGATGTACTGTGTCTTGCTACATTGCTTCTGACCCAGGGCAGTGGTCGGGATACAGGTATGACCCGTCATCCACGAGGAGCTAAGATGAGAGGGAGGGAAAGGGGTGGTGGATGGGAGTGGAGTGGTTGGGAGTAGGTGCGTGCCTCTGATTTGGCTACCTCCCTTATAAGGGGGGAAACACTCTTGGTATAAGGATAGATTAATTGTTATTAGTATTGTCATTATTACTATCACTGCATACATATATGCATACGTAGATGCATATATGTATGGCGCGGTTGATAAAGTCCCCGACTGTCACTACGGCGGTCCGGGTTCGGATCCTGCCCAGGGCGTAAATAATTTCAGTATTGCTGCGCTTCGAGTCGTTACTCCGACTCTCGTGGGTGGGGAGTTGTGTGTGTGTGTGTGTGCGTGTAAAGTCACAACATTACCCATAGATCGGGTTGCTGGGAGGGTAGAGGGTAGCGGGGCGCCTAGCGGGTCAGAGGCAAGAACAAACACATGTTGTCTAATACGAGTGGCCATACCGGACGCGGGTAGCGGGTTACCTTCAAGCTTATCCACAACCCCTGTCTGGTATGGCCACTCATAGTAGATGTTCGTGAATTTGACCATCCTCTCGACTGGAAAAATGCTTCAAAAATTATATAGTGTAAGAATATAACAGAAAGAAATATCATGGAGTCAGGAATTATCAAATACAATTATGACCAACTTATTGATAATAGTTTAGGATTATATGAATTAGATTCATATATTGTCAATAATATAAATAGTACATATTTTAAAAGTTAATGTGATAATGATGATCTATTCCACGACCTCGCCGAGGGACCCAACCTGAGCTTTCAGGCTTCGGAGAGGAGGGTCAATGTCTCTCTTGTCCTATTTATACTCTGTATCTCCACTTTTTTGTACTCACTTTTCTGTACTCCCTGATAATGTGAATATATCACGAAAGCGCTCGGACTCCGTGTGTTTTTCCTCTTCCTAGTGGACTCTGCATATCTTTGATTCACGTGTGACTTGTGAAATTTGTGCAGTAGATAATGTGTGTTCTTGCCTCTGACCCGGTAGGCCAGGGGTTCTCATTAGGGGTGAAATTCACCCCCAGGGGGGAATTTTGGGTTTTCTGGGGGTGAATTGTGACCACATTAAGTTTACGGAGTGAGGAAAGCAAATATAGGCTCTGGCCTATCTGGCCTGTCACCTGGGCTGGAATTATACCAGTGCTGACCCAGGTAAATCTTAGGACTAGAAAAGTGTTACGCTGTGCGATAATATCTGCATATTATTTAGAATTCACCTTTCGAAACAGGCAATCTTGGAAAGGAGGGCGGGAATGACATTCTGGGAAATGGTGAAAGGGGTGCATGAGCCAAGCAAGGCTGAGAACCCCTGCGCTAGGCACCCCAGTACCCTCTACCCTCCCAGCAAACCGCGTGCGGTGTGGCCGCTCCTTTTGTGTCCTTGGTCTCCTTATATTTCGGCTCCTCTTAAGCCTTCTGGCCTATTTTAATGGACTTTCTCCTCTCTTATTGCCCCCATTTTTCCCTCCATGCTCGTAATCTGCGTCTTCACTCTCGTGTCTTGAAGTACTCCTCCTCCCGCTCTCACACTCCCTCCCTCCCCACCTAATGAACCCGTCTATTCCCTCCCTCACTCCTTACTGCTCTCACTCACTTCTCCCTCACTCTCACTATCTCGCTCCTTATCTGTCTTTGTCCTCTCGCTCCCACTCCTTATCTCTCTGCCTCCCTCCTTCCTTCCCTCCCACCCCATCACGAGACTCCATTTAGAACATAAGAACATAAGAATGAAGGAGACTGCAAGAGACCATAAGGCCTACAGTAGGCAGCTCCGTATCCATCACCACCTGTCATCCCCATCCATAAAGTTGTCTAATCGTTTTTTAAAACAACTGATAGTTTCAGCACTTACTACATGGTTACTAAGTTTATTCCATTCATCGACCAACCTATTAGTAAACCAATTCTTGCCTATTTTCTTCTTAAGTCTAAATTTGTCCAGTTTATACCCATTACTGCGAGTCCTGCCCTGTTGTTTAAATATGATGACCTTGTTTGCATCACCCTTGTTAAAGCCTTTGACCCACTTGAACACTTCTATTAGATCACCCCGCACTCTGCTTCTTTCCGTAAGGCAAATTTCTGAGTCCATATATAATTTTGGTCATTTTTATCTTTACTGATTCTAGTGAAGTGATGTCCATTCTGTAGGACGGAGACCAAAACTGTACCGCATAGTCAAGGATGGGTCTAACTATCGTTAGATAGAGTTTACCTTAGTAATGTTTCCCTATATCAACGAGAATGTAGAGATAAAATTGTAAGTTCTTTTCAAATCAGAGGGAGGAGAATATCCTGAAAGTTTTTAACTAATCTTATTAGAATATCACAATTGAGCATTACTATGTTTCACACAGCATTTACAAACAAAAACACATTATTACCTAGGGAGGATGTGAGAGCAGAGGAGATCAGTCGAAGATTCCTCAAGGAGCCGATATAGGATGGGAGTCTGAAGATTCCTTTCAGCTAGGGGGGTCGACCAGGATCGGCAAGGGGCAGATATAAAACGGTAACGGTAATTTCCGCCACATTCTGAGAGTCGACCAAGATTGGCTAAGAGGCTATACAGAATGGAGCCCTTCTGTCTCTCGAGGAACTATGTTACATATCTACTCTCCTTCACTCTCTACCCTCCTCTCTTGCTCTCCCTTAGAAGTTTGTTTGTAGAGCATCGATCGTGTGACGTCACGAAAGGAATACGTTAGGAAGGAACATTACGTGATTTCGTCTGAAACTTATTACTCTTCCGCTCTCTCACACCTCCTCTATGTACGTGAATCACGATCTCGGTCTCGCGAGACGTGCAAAACGTACGTCTCTACGTTCGGTATGTTTGTACTGTACATACTAAGAGGGGAGTTTACACGGTTCGTCGAACGCGGTTCGACAGACACGTGTTTAAAGTGATGTGTGAACGTGTGAACGGGGGTATTTGGGGTTTAACCAACGTGTTCGACAACCAAATACCCCGTTCACACGTTCACACATCACTTTAAAAACGTGTCTGTCGAACCGCGTTCGGTGAACCCACTCTTAGGCCGCTTTCACACGATCGTTTCCGTACGCGCGTTCGGGTGCGCCGCGTTTTAACTTACAATGGAGGTCAATGGGACCGCAAAACGCGTCGTGTGAAAGGTCCCATTGAAGTCCATTGAAAGTTAAAACGCGGCGCACCCGAACGCGCGTACGGAAACGTTCGTGGGAAAGCGGCCTTAGCTTCTTACTTACTTCAGCTCCCAGTAGTAGGCGTTGTGACTGTCAGTGGTCCCAGCATGTTCCTCCATCAGGCTCTATCACGGAAGACCCCTTCCTCCCTCAGAGTTTCGATGTTGGGGAAGTCATGTCTGCTGAGGACTTCTTCAACATTTTCTTTCCATCCCTTTCTTTCTACTGTACATACAACTACTTATGATTATGCACTAACAAATAAGGATAAGATATAATGTTAATTTATCTTTATCACATACATGTATACATATGAATATAATATTACATGAGATTACAATATTATTCTCATAATTACGCCAAGACGTGACACTCCCTTCCTCCCTCCATGACATTTTACATTTCATACGATTTATTTATAGTGCAATTTATATTCTTAATTTTCGTTCATATTTATTTTAGTTTGAATTTGAATTCTTTATTTCTTTTACGTGTAAATTGTGGCTAAGAATAACTTTGATATTAGTAGCACCCATTAAACTGTCTTCACTGAATTAACCAACATTAATTCTTTCACGGTCGCATTTCCTATCACCATAACATTTTCCATTATCACCATTATTGACAACACCAACCACCAATGCGAGTGTTATCCCCAGCATTATCACCACTACCTCTAATTCAAAGTCACCAGTATCAACACCATCATCACTTTCACCACCAGATCTGCTATCACTATTACCATTTCTCCCACCGCTGCCACCATCTCTGCTCCCACCACTACCACCGCTGCCACCACCTCTACATCTACCACGTTCACCATGATGTCTAGCATTACCATCATCCACCACCACCAATCATTACAACCCCCCCCACTACCACCACTACCCCCTCCCCCTTCCCAGCCTACCACCACTAACAACCATCCTACCACTCGTCTTGGTAGGGGAAGGGGGAGCATCTAG
>NC_134813.1:10087860-10097860 GCF_046742065.1 Oratosquilla oratoria
CGCGAAGCACTGAAAATTCACACTACAGAAGCCTTCGAGGATACAAGAAAAGCTGGTGCAGGAGCCGGTGAAATCCTGGACCAGAGAGAAGGACGCCACAATCGTCAGATTGTAAGTACATACAACAAATGCTAAAAAATAAGACTGGTGGAAAAACTAAATCGATTAATTGCCCACAGCAAATGGAAAAACGCCGGGAAAAGTAACCTTATACAAAATCTTTCGAGCAGACAGTTTAGTGAGTGTGAAATTGAAGCTTTAAGTCTCGGGTTAAAATTTGCAACTGGTGTAGAAAAAAGTGACAGAAATATTGATTTAACTGTGAAAAACTACAATTATAAAGACTCTGAATTTGATCGTGGTTTTATACAAGGTGTATTGTTAGAGTCATTGTCTGAAATTAAAGAACCTGTCATTCCCAAAAGATACATAGAGGCCCTGAAAAAGATGGCCTCAGATGACAACATATACATTTCGTCTGCAGACAAGGGTGGCGGCATAGTCATATCAGACAAATCAACATACAACACAAAAATGGAAGTTTTGCTTAAGGACACAACTACATATGAAATGATTAGTGAGACTATTTACAAAAATAACATGAAGGAAGCAACTAAATGTGCTAGGAACACGCTTTCCAATGCTCCTGGAGGGAAAAGTATGTTACATCTTCTACCGAAAGTCCATTTCCCAGCATACATATATGGTCTTCCCAAACTACACAAACCAAACGTACCACTTCGTCCAATTGTTTCTGGTGTAGGTAGTTTACTACACCAACTAGCCAGAAAATTAGCCAAAACAATCTCTGGCAAAGTAGGCACCATTAGTGGTAAAAATCTTAAACATTCTGGTGATCTTATTAATAGGATTAAAAATATAAGTATGAAAAATAAGCAGATGGCAAGTTTTGATATAGTGTCGTTATTTTCCAATGTACCAACTAAAAAAGCCATTGAAGTGTTAACCAATGTATTGTCTGAACATGATGAATTGCCTGTACCTGTTTGTGATTTTATTAGACTAGTGAACCTTTGTATTTCAAAATGTTTTACTTTTAATGATAATTATTACAGACAGACAGCAGGTTTACCAATGGGTTCACCACTAAGCCCAGTGCTGGCGAACTTGTTTCTAGAACATTTAGAAAATACTAGTTTTAGCAACATTGTCCCTAGAGACTTAGTTTGGTTAAGATACGTCGACGATGTACTTATAATAGCTCCTCGTAGGTTAGATTTGAGTAGGATTTTAAATCAGTTAAATCTTGTAGAAGATAGTATCAAGTTTACAGCAGAATATGAAACTAACGACATGTTGCCCTATCTTGATACCCTTTTGATAAGAGACGGAAACAATGTAAAGTTTAAAGTTTTTAGAAAAAAGACAAATAATAATGATTATGTACATTTTTACTCTGCTACGGATAAGAAAACCAAAATGGGAATTATCATAGGTTTTTATCTTCGAGGCTTAAGAATATGTTCAGAGGAGTATTTGGATGAAGAATTTAATAGAAATTTTAACGCTTTTACTGAACTAAAATACCCTCCTTATTTTATTCTAAAAGCCAAGAAGAAAGCTGGAATTATTCACAAAAGAGTTGGAAAAATAAAAGAAGAATATACAAAGAAGATCATATTACCTAATACCTCAGTTGCAGACAATATTTCCCCATTATTAAACAAGGCTGGTGTTAAGGTTGTTAAAACCAGCTCAGTAACAGTTGGTAATCTCATTAAAAACCGAAATAAGAGCAGGGAAAATATTCGTCAAGCAGGTATTTATTGTGTGCCATGTCTAGGTTGTGAAAAGGTTTACATTGGTGAAAGTTTTCCGTGGTATTGATAAGAGAGTATTAGAACATAAATATGATATGAAAACATACAATATGAATAATGCCATTGTTAAACATAGATTCGATACCGGCCACAATGCTGATTGGAATAATTCCAAGATTATAAAATATGAAAACCATACAATGAAACGTAGATGTTTAGAATCGGCGTTTATATCCCTCATAGAAAATATAAATCAGAATAGTGGATTTTTTACAATTAACAAACCATTGGCAATTTTAATTACAAGTAACAAGCAATTTGCGCAAATTGTGAGTACACCATTTTAATGTTTGTTTCTCCCCGCAAGGCTCGGGCTATATAAGGAGTAAAATGTTTTTCATCGATGTTATTTCTGAAGAAGCCCTGCTGGGCGAAACGTAAAATATATTGGACTCCCATACTCTGCGTTTGGCCTCTTCCCTACAGAGCTGTTGCAGTCATTGCTGCCTTTACTCATATATACATATTGTACAACACTGAATGGGTCCCAGTGATTAGAGATACATATTAACAGCCACAATGCACTTTAATTCTAAGCCACCAAAGGCCAGCATGTTGTAATTGAAATGTGGTACTGCCCAGGACTCGAACCCGGCATCCTCATGACAAGTGCGACAGTGACTTTCCAGCTAGGCTAACATGATATGGAAAATTCCATATTTGCGTATGATATGAAGGCCTTTGACATTGATCTTGGAAGGTTAAACTTTAGGTCAGAGAACTTTTGAGGAGTGAATAGATAACTATAAAATTTAAATTAGTAGATAAACAAATAGATGGATAATAGTAAACAAATAAAGTTATAGATAAGAAGTGAAAATGAAAATAAAAGTAAAAGTGAAAAGATTGTACCGGACGCGAACGATCACCTAAGACGTACTTTTCTTTTTTTTTTTCTTTTGTTCCATGCAGAAAGTGATGACAGAACTTTACACGCCGATTGTACCCGACCACAAACGCATCCTCTTGCGTTGGCGTAGCTCTAGAATACCGATAATCATAGTCGGTTTCACATTGTTATGTTAATTTCTAGATAGTTATGGATGTTTTATGACCCCACCGCGCTCGTAAAAGTAGCTAGAATGGAGATCAAAGAATTAACTTAAGGATTACATTAGCTGGCTCGGGGATGGTGTTGCCCTTTTGGGGTAATTCTGGTTGCCGTCGGGTGATTTTATTAAGCTATGGGGGAACCCCCGTCCCCTTCTTCCCCATCCGTTACACAGTCTCACTACCATATGGAGGGCTAAGACTTAAACCGGGTTAGTATTTCATGGTTTAATGGTAATAGGCGGTAGGAAGCTGGTATAAGGTAGTTTCGTGCCTATAGTGCAGTGCAACACTGTATAGATGTGATCGGTATCCTTAGGTGATTTTTTTAATATATGTACTTTTTATTCTGTTGATCTATTTATTATTATTTATTGTTATTATTTATCAATTTCTATTTATTATTGCATTTATTTACTTAATAATTTTCTTTGTTTTTATTTGTTTTTGTAAATATTTATCTATTAGTTATCATTTATTCATCTCTATTTATTTGATGTTAATTCTTATTTGTTTGTTCTTGTTTGTTTGTTTATTTGTTTATTTAATTTTTTTAGTCCACGGTCCCGTTGAGATGTAAATCTCATTATTTCTTGAACCCATCCGTGCACAGAATGATTTCTTAGCCGAAAAAAATCACCTGCAGACAATTGAATATAATAGTTGAAGTACGACATGAGTTTCACTTCAGCTGAATAAAAACCATAAGGCGTCACCCTGAAGGTTGTTAGGAATCACATTGGTCCACTATTATCTGCTGACGGTCAACTTGAATATTCAAATGAAGGAATGTGTAATATCTTAAACAATTATTTTAGCTCGGTATTCGTAAACGAAACACCTCAAAGTGAATTCCAAACTGAAACCTGTGAAAAGTCTGGGGTAAATTTACTACGGTAAATATAACAAAAGAAAAAATTAAAAGGTGTATAGACAAACTCAAAGTTAATAAAACACCAGGGCCTGACGGTTGGCATCCAAGAATCTTAAAGGAAATGAAAAATGAGATTGTTGTTCCATTAGAAATTATTTTCAAGAAATCCATCATATCCGGAGATGTCCCAAGAGAATGGAAGCTAGCTAACGTTACTCCCATATTCAAAAAAGGTGACAAAAAGAAGCCAAATAACTATAGGCCTATAAGTTTGACTTCAATCGTAGGAAAAATAATGGAAACTATCATCAGAGATGCTATCGAATATCATTTAGAAAGTAACCGTTTGATAAATGATAGCCAGCATGGTTTCAGACGGAAACGTTCTTGCGTGACTAACTTACTCGAATTCTACAACACAGTTATCTCGAATTATGACAAAAGAAACAATATAGATTTAATATATCTAGACTTTGCAAAAGCTTTTGATACCGTCCCACACGAAAGACTACTTACTAAATTAGCTTTGCATGGAATAAGTGGTAGCCTATTAGGTTGGACTAGTAATTGGTTGAAAGGTCGAAAACAGAGAGTTGTTTTAAATGGAAAAAACTTCTGGATGGAAAAGTGTTGCAAGTGGAGTTCCTCAGGGTTCCGTTCTTGGGCCACTTCTATTCATAGTATATATAAATTATATAGACCATGGACTAAAATCTACTGTTTCCAAATTTGCTGATGATACAAAACTGTGCGGAGTGGCAAATGATCACTCAAACCAATTAGATATTCAAGAAGATTTAGATAAATTACAGCAATGGTCTGAAAAGTGGCTAATGAAATTTAACACAAGTAAATGCAAGGTAATGCACATAGGTAAAAATAACAGTAAGTACGATTACAAGTTATTTGGAAATTCGTTAACAAAAGTGGATAGTGAAAAAGATCTTGGCGTAATTATCAGTAACGACCTCAAATCATCCAAGCAGTGTATTTCAGCCTCTGAGAAAGCAAATAAGATTCTGGGATTGATTGCGCGATCTTTTGATTTCAAAAGTCCATCACTCATTAACAAGCTATATAAATCGTTAGTTCGTCCACATTTGGAATATGCTGTTTCCGTATGGTCACCGAATCTCATTAAAGACATTGACAGACTGGAAAAAGTACAACGACGAGCCACAAAACTGATTCCAAATATCAAAAATAAATCATACGAAAATCGACTTAAGCACATGAATCTGTTTTCCCTAAAAAAGCGTAGACTCAGAGGTGACTTGATACAGGTCTTTAAGATTTTAAAGGGAATTGACAACATCAAAAGTGACCAAATTTTCACATTGAATGAGAATCAGACAAGAAACAATGGTCTCAAACTGTCCGGAAATAGATTCAATTTGGAAGTAGGTAGAAACAACTTTGCTAACCGTGTAGTTAATGAATGGAATAAACTTCCTGCACAGGTAGTGCAATTTAGTTCATTTCGAAGCTTTAAGAATCATTTAGATAAATACCTAAGTAAGATGCTGTAATGATTATAATTTATGTTATATTATTTGTTTTTGTTTTGTTATAATTTGTCTGTCTGATTTTCATTTATTATTAGTTATATGTCAATTTATTATCATTTAGTATTTACCTGTTTGTTTGTTATTCAACTATACCTATGCATTTATTTATGTATTTTATTTGTTATTTACATTATTATAGTTTTAATTTATTATTAATATGATTTTTTTTTTTTTTTGCATCCGACCTAGATATGGATCAAAAGGTCTCCTGTCGGCATGCTCCGCCTTTGTAATCCTTTGTAAAGAGCATGAAAATGAAGGAGGCTGTAAGAGGCCATAAAATCTTATCTTAAAATAAATATTAGTTTCGGCGCTCACTACATGGTTACTAAGTTTATTCCATTCGTTAACTACTCTTTTGGTAAACCAGTTATTGCCTATTTCCTTTTTAAACCTAAATTTGTCCAATTTAAACCCATTACTGCGAGTCCTACCTTTCTGTGTTAATATGATGACCTTGCGTGCATTATCCTTGAGAAAACCTTTGACCAGTTTAGATACCTCTATTAGATCACCCCGCACTCTACGTCTTTCCAGAGTATGTAAGTTAAGGTGTCTAAGTCTATTTTTGTAAAGTAAATTTCCGAGACCATGAACCGTTTTGGTCGTTTTCTTCTGTACTAATTCTCCAGAACCACTAATAACCAACACATGGGTAAGTAGAATTGTCTGCAACAAGACCATACAAAAAGAAAGAAAACGGACGTTTGAACCTGACGCATTGCAACTCTGTAAATATACATTTTTCGTTGCCAAATGTTTTGTCTATTTTGTGTAGTTCTCTTGCCGGCCCAGGAAGACGCAAGTCTTTGACAAAGTTGAAAAATTGATGTTTTGTCGATCTACAGCAGGTTTGCAAAACTAGAGAAGAATATAATTGGATCCTGTCTCAACCAGTTTACCAACTTGTCTTAGTGTGTCGAAGTGCATGTTTGTGTGTGCGCGTGTGTTTGTATTTGTTTAATTGAAATATACAGGACAGGAGTAATGTTTGTATTTGTTTAATTGAAATATACAGGAGAGGAGCAATACTCGTGTGGTCCCGTCTCGTATGTAGCCTCAAATTCATATGTTAAGATTTGAATGCATGTGTTGTGTGTATGTGTCCGTGTTTGAAGTTAGCATGTGTCCATTGCATATCTGGATTAATATATGTATACATATATATATATATATATATATATATATATATATATATCAGATAATCTCTTTGGCAGTAGCGCACGGGACTCGAGTCACGTGCGCTACTGCCAAAGAGATTATCTGATTGATGTCGCTGTCCAATAGCGAATTTCTCGAATGGACATGCATATATACATACATATATACATATATATATATATATATATATATATATATATATATATATATATTATATATATATATATACATATGTATATCTGAAGTAAACCGCTAGTAACAGTGAGAATCATACAAATAATTTCTGATATGTCGCCCCGGGAATTAAACCAAGGACCCAACTACGTAGTAGCTCCTATGGCTCAATTGGTAAGGCGACTGCTAGGTCTTGGTTCGATTCCCGGGCCGACTGTCGGAAATTATTTGTGTGTATATATATACATATATATATATATATATATATATATCCATACTTCAAAATATTTCAACATTGTCATATTGTTGTCTTTTCCTGAAATCTTTGTTTTGTTGTTGAGATGTTGGCTTGATAGGTCGGTCTTAATTCTATTTATTCATTTATTTATTTACTTATTTATCTATATATCTTTATTTGTCCGATTATGTAAAGGACACAGGGTGTGTGTGTGTGTGTGTGTGTGTGTGTGTGTGTGTGTGTGTGTGTGTGTGTGTGTGTGTGTGTGTGTGTGTGTGTGTGTGTGTGTGTGTGTGTGTGTGTGTGTGTGTGTGTGTGTGTGTGTGTGTGTGACGTGTATTAGGATGTCTTATGGTTGTCAGACACCTGGTGATACTGATGGCTGAATCCGGTCATTATTCCTCATGTGGTTTAGACATTAATGTCATTGTAATTTCCGCTTTATTTTTTTTTCACGAGTTATGATCATCTTACTACTCTCTCTCTCTCTCTCTCTCTCTCTCTCTCTCTCTCTCTCTCTCTCTCTCTCTCTCTCTCTCTCTCTCTCTCTCCGTCTCTTCGACTCTCTCTTGATGAATAACACAGAATGTACAATCACGAGCAAATATTTTGAATCAAACCACAGTTCTCACAATGTCAATATGATATATATTTATATATTTATATATATATATATATATATATATATATATATATATACATATACATATATACATATATATATATATATATATATATACATATATATATACATATATATATATATATATATATATATATACATATGAGTGCGTGATATATTTTCTTGTGTAGTGTTAGGTCACGGTCAGGTAATTTTCTTGACTAAATGAAAAAAGGCAAATAATTTTGTATCATGAAAATTTTTCCATGCGTCAGAGGGTGATGATAAGAATCGCCTGACGGCAGCCATAAGATACGACCAAACCAGTAAAAGTTTAAAGCTAAGTTTATATTATCTAGAGGTTTGATTACATAACTAGTTTTAAAGTTTGATTCTTTTGGTAATGAGCTATGTTTTGTTTGTGAGTTATGTTTTGGTGATAAGTCATGTTTTGAGTCATCTTTTTGTTATGGGTTAACTTTTTGTTATGAGTTATGTTTTGGTTTTGGGTTAAGTTTTGGTTATGAGGTATGTTATGGTTATGGGTTAACTTTTGATTATGAGTTATGTTTCGATTTTGGGTCAAGTTATGGTTATGAGGTATGTTTTGGTTTTGGGTCAAGTTTTGGTTATGAGGTATGTTATGGATATGGGTTAACTTTTTGTTGTGAGTTATGTTTTGGTTTTGGGTTAAGTTATGGTTATGAGTTATATTTTGGTTTTGGGTCAAGTTTTGGTAATGAGGTATGTTATGGTTATGGGTTAACTTTTGATTATGAGTTATGTTTTCGTTTTGGGTCAAGTTATGGTTATGAGTTATGTTTTGGTTTTGGGTCAAGTTTTGGTTATGAGGTATGTTTTGGTTTTGGGTCAAGTTTTGGTAATGAGTTATGTTTTCGTTTTGGGTCAAGTTTTAGTTATGAGTTATGTTTTGGTTTTGGGTCAAGTTTTGGTTATGAGGTATGTTATGGATATGGGTTAACTTTTGATTATGAGTTATGTTTTTGTTTTGGGTCAAGTTATAGTTATGAGTTATGTTTTGGTTTTGGGTCAAGTTTTGGTTATGAGGTATGTTATGGTTATGGGTTAACTTTTGATTATGAGTTATGTTTTGGTTTTGGGTCAAGTTATGGTTATGAGTTATGTTTTGGTTTTGGGTCAAGTTATGGTTATGAGATAAGTTTTGGTCATAAGTTATGTTTTGGTAATGGGTTAACTTTTGATTATGAGTTATGTTTTACTTACGAGTTATTTTTTTTTTTTTGCTCATGATTTGTGTTTTAGATACGAGGTGATGAGTTTCTACACCTTTCTTCCAACCTCTTTATTTACTCGTATACTGATAATTTCATTTATATGTATATTAATTTATGTATTTTTTATTTATTATATCTATTTATTTATTCACTTATTCACATATTAGTAATTTTATCTGTGTATAGCTCTATTTATGTATTTATTATTAATCTATTTATTTCCTTAGTGATTTATTTATGTATCTGTTTATTCATTTATTAATTATTTGGGAGATGGGAATGACTTAGTAAAGAAATACACCAGGAGACGATAAGCCGTGACTGGAGCAGTCATCTCTGGTTCTGTGTGTGTGCAAGAACAGGAGATTCTGATCTTTGTTACCGGTATTTCTTGTAATCGAACTCGGGCCCTTTATAATGACGGGATTGTGCCTGTACCGACCACACCACAGCGATAGTCATCCTTAAAAAAAAAAAAAAAAAGAAAAAAAAAAAAAATAATAATAATAATAATAATAATAATAATTTGCTAACTTCATATGTACATAACCGCCAAAGCGTTATTTTCATCTTTATAAGGAGAGTGGTCGATTCGAAGCGTTTCCTCACATCCCATGTCCATTCACTCATAACCATACGTCAAAATACGTTCGTGGACGATGGGTTATTACTTTAGGTAATGTTATTTGTTTTTAAGTTTATTGTATTTTAATTTATTTGTTCATTGTTGGTGTTGTTATTATTATTATTACTATCATTATTATTATTATTATTATCATTATTATTATTATTATTATTATTATTATTATTATTATTATTATTATTATTATTATTATTATTATTATTATTATTATTATTATTATTATTATTATTATTATTATTATTATTATCATTATCATTATTACTATTATTATTATTATTATTATTATTATTATTATTATTATTATTATTATTATTATTATTATTATTATTATTATTATTATTATTATTATTATTATTATTAATATCATTATTAATATTATTATTATTATTAATATCATTATCATTATTATTATTATTGTTATTACATTTTATTTTTTTTTATATTTTCGTATGTGGGTAATTCACTTAGGACGGCCGACACGAAACCTTTTGGTCTTTAGCGAGGTTGGAAAAAAAAAAAGATAAAAAAAATGTGGCTCAGAACGTTTCTGTACCTAAAGTGTCTTTGTTATTT
>NC_134813.1:10102860-10107860 GCF_046742065.1 Oratosquilla oratoria
TATATATGAGTGCGTGTGTGTGTGTGTGTTGTGGTTTGTATCCATGCTTGTGTATGCATGTATCTTTGTACAGTATGCATGCGTGTGTGTGTGTGTGTGTGTGTGTGTGTGTGTGTGTGTGTCTATGTACAATATGTATGTGTTAAGTACAACGTTATCTCACGATGAATTTTATTACCTTAAGAGGTACGATATAATCCTACGAAGTAGAGTAGTATCTTACGAGGTATTATAAGATATCACGATGTACGATAATATTCTACTAATTACAATAACTTAACGAGGAACGATAATATCTTAAGAGTACGATAGTGTCTTTGGATTTACTATAATCTTACAAGGTACAATGATATCTCACGAGGCACCATAAGGTCTTACGAGGTACGATATATTACGAGATACTATAATATCTAGGTACTATGATATCATTCGAGGTACGATATCTTACGAGGTACTATGATATCTTACGATGTACGATGATATCTTATGAGGCGTGATATTTTTTTATGAAATACGAGTATAAAATCGTACATATAAGTATTCGGACTTTGGGAACAAAGAATACTCACGATATGCAACTTAGACTCAAAGTTTCTTGCTGAATGTTTAAAAGCTATGGGCGTGACGTCATAAAGCGAGAGAGAGAGAGAGAGAGAGAGAGAGAGAGAGAGAGAGAGAGAGTGTGTGAGTGAGTGAGTCCCACTTTATCCCTGATTGTCTCTCTTTTGTGTAATAGACAGAATAAAGTAAATGATGTACCTCCCATGGCAAACAGAGAAGCGTGGAAATAAATGAACGTTTTTAATGAGTGGTTTTATGTGTTGCCTCGATTTAATTCTTCTTAATTAAGGCAACGTCTTGCGGCTCGAATCACTCCCTCCACCATCTCCTCCTGATCTGATTTCCCACCCAATTTGCTCTTCCACATAACGCGTTAGGCTTAGCGAGTTCCCTTTGTGCGTTTTTTTGTTTTACGCGACAAACTGGAGAACAGCTTCCGATTACGCGGAAAGTTTAGTTTTTATTATTATTTTCATTATTTTTTTTTTTCTGTTATTTGAAAAGTTCAGTCACACACGCGGTTTCGGAATCCAAGAGCCCCCCTTCCCCCCTCTCTCCCCCCACTCCCCCATCACCCTTCTCCCTCCTCCCCCTTCCTCCGTCCCCACTTCCCGCCTCAGACACAATCTTACAGCGTGTTTATTAACAAATAAATTACATAGTGCATGATAACGCGATTTCATGTTTACAACATTTCAATAAAACGCCCACATACCTTTGAGGACGTAAAGATACAACAGAAAGGAGGCCATTTCTTATCACCAAGACAACTCAAGGTTGTCGTCGAATTTTAGGTGTTCATTGTACCAGATCGTCTTGTGTGTCATAAGGTTCATGATTCTATGTCTTGATAATGGTAATATAACTCTTATTGACGGGGGGTGTCGTGCCTGTTTTGGCTGACGTCACGAGAATTCATTCGGTTAAGGGAGCTTTGACAAGGACGACTTTCCTTGGTAAGAGCCGCTCCTCATATATTTCATTCTGGTTAACGAAGAACGAATCTATTGTGTTCAGAAGAGGGGCGGCATCGATCAAGAACCCTGTGTGCGTGTGTGTGTGTGATTCACCTTGGTCTTAGATCACGTGTTGGACTCATGATCAACAGCTATTTCCCTCACGGAAGAGAGCTCAGAGCTCGTATATGACCGGTCTACAGGTAATGCTGTGACCTTACACGCACACACACCCCTAACTCCCAGCCCACCAGAGTTGGAGTAACAACCCGAAGCGCAGCGATACTGAAATTATTTTAGCCCTGGGCGGGATCCGAAGCCGGACCGCCGGAGTGGCAGACGGGAACTCTACCAATTGCGCCACGAGTTGTGTAGTGTGTGTGTGTGTGTGTGTGTGTGTGTGTGTGTGTGTGTGTGTGTGTGTGTGTACGTGTATGCGCACGCACGTGTTTGTACATACTTAGAAGGGCAGTGGGTACAGTGATTGAGACGAGTTGACCTTGAAGGAGTTGATGGATAGAGAGAAGAAGGACGCAGGCTGGTTTGCTCCATCTCGTCGGTGCTCGCCGGCCTATGCACAGGGGGCTCCGCTCGTCTTAGGCTTACGTATGCGCGCGTGCGTTCGTAATATGTGATTCACCATGGTCTTGGGTCAGGTATGAAGCTCGTGATTGACAGCTATTATCCTCCCGGATAAGAGCTCAGAGCTCATATATGCCCGCTCTATTGGTAATGCTGTGAGCTTACACGTGCGCGCACGCACGCACGCACACACACACACACACACACACACACACACACACACACACACACACACACACACACACACACACACACACACACACACACACACACACACACACACACACACACACACACACACACACACACACACACACACACACACGAATGTTTCTTTATAACCTCGTGGGATCAGAAACACATTTCTCGAAGACACCTCCCTCGGTAATGGTGGACTGGTTACAAACTTGCGAAAGCTCCTAAATGAGTGTCTTTTTTTCTAAAAATGATAAGAAGCCTCATTGTATTTAGGGTAACTGTAGTTGTGATTATTAGTAACGCTTGAGTGTATTTAGGTCATTTGGTTTATAGAACCATTAAGTGTGGGTGGTTGAACAGGACGTAGTGATATAATATAAGCAAGATTTATGTACTTTAGGGTATCTACGGCATTGAAGATAACATTGATAAGAAACAGTAAAGGCCCTAAAATTAATTGTCTGGTGAGTCTTTCCTACGTATTACATGACTGGCAAGAACTGTTGGAAAGTAAATCTCCCGTCACACATTCAAGATTCTCGTTAAATGCTGTGATTTTGAAAAGCTGGAAAACTACTTCGTTTACAGTATTTAGATTTCTCTAAGGACAATTTGATGTGGTGAGTTACCACTTCATAGTAAATGGTATCATTCTTAAGTGAAGGATTAATGAAATTTCAAATCTCTTCAGGACTTGCGACTTGCAACCTGCGAGGGAAGACCACCCGCTCGCGCGGGATCGGTTTTTGTTGGAGGGGAAGAATGTCTCTAAGGAAATGAAAAGATAGTAGTGTATAAAAGAGGACTATTGCCAATGCACTTTTTCGTGGGCGATTAGGGGCGGTTGGTGGTTGTGGCTCGGGAGAAATGGGCAGGGAACTTGGACGGCGGCGCCGACGCCTGGGATTAGAATCACCAAAAGTTGAAAAAAAAATGATAGGAGGCGTAGTAGTAGAAAAAGGAGGAAAACGGAAAAATATTTACTTGGAGGTAAACCGAAATGAGAAGATATAGTATAAGAGAAAGCTAGAAAGGAAGCGAGTTTTATTCGAAGAAAAAGTACGTGTAGATCTTTGTGCATGGGGCGTGTCTATGTTCGTGAGAGGGAAGTGAGTAGAGTTCACTTCCCGCGTGTAGAGATGCTTATTAACCCCAGCTAGGTAGCACGTTCCTGATTAACCCCAGGTTGGGTATGAGCGTTCCTGTTTAGCCCCAGGTTGGGCTTGAGCGATGAGCGAGCGATATCCGGAGCGTAGCCAGGAGAATGGATCCAATGACGGTGCGAGGGGGGCAGGCGGGCGGGTGTTGTTTTATCTTTCTCCTTCCAAGCACAACTCTGAAAGCAGAGAATTACGTGACTTGGGAATTGTGTGTAAATGTCAGAAGTGTAAACCCGCTCGCCAGCATCAGCAAAGAGGCCAGTGGGTGGGTGCGGACAGGTCGACAAGAGAGGCTTCCCAATTCCTCTCCCACGACCAGCCGGCGAAGAGTTAAGGGCTCTGAATCAGAGTTGGAGTATATAGGGGCCTCTGCTAAGCCAGCGAGCAAGTGTGCGTGTATCTCTTTTCTTCCAAGCACAACTCTGAAAGCAGAGAATTACGTGACTTGGGATTGCCCGTCCGCCATGACATAAATTATACATACTGAATATATTAATGCATTGTACAGAGTATGCAAATAATTTTACACATAAATACATTTTACAATATAAGGGCTATCCATGTATGACACAATATTTAGAATATATAATTTTGGTTATAATTGACATTTATAATTGATTGACGAAGATTATAAATTTAATTATATAACAAAGCTATGTGCGTTAAGGGGAGACTGCAGAAGTGGTGTGTTGCCACATATTCAACAACGTGTCTAGCATTCATATAGGTTTAACTTCTCGTGTGTCATCATTCAGCTTCTCAAAAATGACACAAAGTTAATTTGACATTTGGAGATTCGAAAAATAAAAGATTGTAACCTAAGTCGTTTCTACTCGAACGAACTCACTTGAATCGCGTAAGTTTTCCTCTGTTTGCAGTTTTTCCCATTTCCATTGCGGTCTGTCCTGTACTCTCCTATCTTCCACCTTTAGACGCGCTTCTCGTACTATATATATATATATATATATATATATATATGTATGTATGTATGTATATATATATATATATGTATATATATATATACATACATATATATATATATGTATAATATATATTATTTCTATAGTAGCATTTTGTTTACAGTTTTCTTATGATTTAAGTGTTATATACTTTTCAAACACTTTAGTAATCTAGTATCTGTGTTTCTCATATGTCTATATTGTTTCAACACATCCTGACCATATTCTTTATTTCCTCGTATTTCCTTTCTCGACATTTTCATCTTTCCACCTTCACTCAATCTCTACCGCCTTGTGGAACGCCGCTACTCCTATCCACAACTCTCATACATCACGTTTTCTATAGCTCTCATGCATCACGTTTTCTCCCAAATACAAATCTGTTTTACTTCGACTTAGATGTTTCCACTCCAAATTTCTAAGGTATCTGTGCCGCGCGGTGGTCCAGTAGATACAGTGTTGAACTCATGAACAGGTGGTTGCGAGTTCGATTCCCGGGACCATCTGCGGGCAATGTCGTGCTGGTTCCCGACAGCTCTGGCCAGGCGGGGAGGCGACCCAAACATCGGCCTAAAAAATCCAGC
>NC_134813.1:10115360-10117860 GCF_046742065.1 Oratosquilla oratoria
TATTATTATTATTATTATTATTATTATTATTATTATTATTATTATTATTATTATTATTATTATTATTATTAATTATTATTATCATTATCTTTATTATTATTATTATTATTATTATTATTATTATTATTATTATTATTATTATTATTATTATTATTATTATCATTATCTTTATTATTATTATTATTATTATTATTATTATTATTATTATTATTATTATTATTATTATTATTATTATTATTATTATTATTATTATTATTATTATTATTATTATTATTATTATTATTATTATTGTTTTGTGTATGTGCGAACTTTTTGGAAGCTGGTTCTAAGACCACTACTATATACGTTACGAAATGGAAACTCATTTTAATTCGCCAAATTATGTTTGCTTAATTTCATTTCGTCAAATTACTTTTGCTTAAATTCATTTCGCCAAATTTCTTACAGCCAGATAACGTTTGCCAAAATTCATTTCGACAAATTAGTAGCCAAATATAATTTCGTCAAGTATTTTGCAAAACCTTACGTTTGCTAAAATTAATTTTGACAAATTCCGTTTGCCAAAATGCATGTCACCCACTTACGTTTGTCAAATTTCGTTTTGCCACATTGAGTTTGTCAAATTTCATTTCGCCAAATTACGTCTGTTAAATTTAATGTCATCAAATTGTTTTGCCATATTACTTTTAGGCCCTATATCGCCAAATGATGCCTTACCAAGTTATCATTCAAGATTACGTTTTACCAAATCTCGCTAGGTTAGATTTTGCCAAATTATATTTCGCCAAATTAAGTATTTACCACGTATTTCGCAAATGAGGTTTATGAGGTTTTTGTCACATTGCATTTCGCCATATGAGGTTTTAACCACGTTTACATTTCGCCAAATCTTCATTTTACTTTTACTTCTTTCATGTATTAATTCATTCATTTATTCTTACTTATTTATTTATCTATTTATTTATCTACGTACTTATTTTCCTTTCAACTGTTTTAGTTGCTAATTACTTGATCCTTGTTAACTTTTTATTTACTATCTTTTTAATATATACATATATATATATATGTATATATATATATATATATGTATGTACATATATGTCTATTATATATAAATGTATATATATATTATATATATATATATATATACATATATGTATATATATATATGTATATATATTATATATATATATATATATATATATATATACACTGAATGGTTCCCAGTGATCAATTAATGTCTTTTTTCAGCCACAAATCACTTTTAATTCCATGCCATCGCAGTCAAGACTGAAGAATCGCTCGATGGAGACATCCGTTGTAAATTGAAATGTGGACGAGCCGAGAATTCGAACCCAGCTAACCCGTAACAAAGTTACAGTGACTTAAACTTAAGTCACTGTAACTTTGTTACAAGTTAGCTGTGTTCGAATCCTCGGCTCGTCCACGTTTCAATTTCCAACGGACGCCTTCATCGAGCGACTCTTCAGTCTCGACTGCGATGGCATGGAATTAAAAGTGATTTGTGGTTGAAAAAAAAAATATATATATATATATATGTATATATATGTATATATATACATATATATACATATATATATATATGTACATATTAATTTATCTATTTATTTATTATTATTATCATTATCATTATCAGTTTTTATTGGATTCTGTTGTATGTGTGTGTGTGTTTGTGTTTTTCTGTCTGTCACTTTCTCTCTCTCTCTCTCTCTCTCTCTCTCTCTCTCTCTCTCTCTCTCTCTCTCTCTCTCTCTCTCTCTCTCTCTCTCTCTCTCTCTCTCTCTCTCTCCCCTTCTTTTTGGCGTCAGCTCTTTATCCTCAACCCTTCTAAGTCCACACGGTAGAGAGAATCCTTTTCATAGGATTGAATAAAATTGAATTCTCTATAGACTCTCAGGGTGGCCCCTAAGCCCCCTTTTCTGCCTCCCCCCCTTCCCCTCTCCTCTCCTCCCTCCATCCCCCAACTCCTCCCCTCTTTCTCCTCTCCTCTCCTCCCTCCGTCCTCCGCCTCCTCCACCCTTTTCCAGTGTCCTTATTGGAGTGTTCGTTTCCATTATTTCCATTCTGTCGATGGAATGGAACCATCGCTCAAACTCCGCTTCCTATTGGTTGGGTGCTTGGGGTCACTGGATGCTCATTGGTCGAGGTCATAAGATTCCTGGGATGTGATTGGTTGGACTCTTCTGGGTCCCTTTTTTTGTCTCTCCTTTTTTTTTTTTTTCTTTCTTCTGTTATTTCCTGGATTCGTAGATAGAACATGGTAATGGTTTTAGTATAAGTTCGTAGTTTTGTTATTTTTTGCATGTTCACAGACTTTTGAGTCGATATGTTGAAAATTACTGAGTGCGTTGGATATTCTAAAGGTTCATGGTCATATAAAAAGATATCTTTTTTTTCGTTTTCTCAAATATACAAAAAATATAAACAAATAAAAAATAAAGTTAAACAACAGAATTAGATGAAGTAGAAACCAAAATTG
>NC_134813.1:10127860-10132860 GCF_046742065.1 Oratosquilla oratoria
AATAATACTTCACTCCCAAATTAAAAAAAAAAAAAAAAAAAAAAAAAAAAAATCTCCCCCCTCCCCTCCCCCCTCCCCTCCTAATCTGAATTAAATCACCTCGCGTTAGCCAGAATTAAGAGGAGAAAGAAAACGAAGAAGGGGGAGGGGGTTCCCCCAAACTAAGGGTTTCGTCAAAAGCCACCCCCGCCCGCCACTCTCCCCCTCCCCATGACTGTCATGAATGAAATCGAATCCTTTTTAAGCCAGAATCAAATCGTTCAGGAACGCCGTCCGCCGTGGCCGGCAAAGGGTCGGGAAGGAATCTTAATCGTTTCTCACACGCATGCATGCATGCATGACCACGCTGGCTCTCAGGTATAACCCCCGCGGCTTCGGCCGCAGCCAGGCTCCCAAACATAAAATAACCATCTTTACATTGTGCGATGGTCTCGCATTCGCTTAGCTGCGGGTTCGAATCCCGCACGCCTCTCCGAATCTCAGTTGCAGTGACTGTTGATTTCCTTCCCCAATAGTCCCGAAACTGCGTTTTAATGGCTTTCCTTCGATACTGAGGACGACTTGAGCTTCATTATGAGATGATCAATGACGATGTCGTTGATGCCAGCTCAAGTGACCTAAGACTCCAATTCGAGATCTGCAGACTTTCCCAGACAGATGACACTCCATCCCACGATCACTGGACGGGACTTCATTTAGGTTGTGGTCCCTCATGGTTCCCTGGCTTTGTAATTACCTTTAGTAATTACCTTTAGTATTGGCCATTAGGTACCCCGAAGGGTAATAAGACCACATACCAAGGTTGGACGCTGTAGTGGTGTTAGTGTGCACGTTGGAGCCCCTATGCACCAAAAGGTCATCAGGAAAAGTTGTACTTATAGAGGTCTTCTCTAGTGGACAACACCTTAAAGTCCTTCATTCTATTGTAATTAGGCCTTGGTTAAATGTTACTGGTGGTAATGTTTCCTACTGTTGTTGTCATTTTGCGTGGATGGACTATACGTGGTGAGCAATGCCATCTTTACTGAGCCCCCAAGCGGGGCAGCAAGGCGTCATATTACTTTTTTTTTTTCATTTCTGTGACCATTTGGTAGTTGACCAAAGAGTATTTGTCGGGATAGACGACCTGCGGGCATTCGGATGACGTAACTTGTCCATCTCAATTGCCTTGTAACAAACACATTGATTCTATCGTGACTGTGTTTGTGTGTTTGTACGTCGTAGTGTTTCTGTATGTGGAACTTTGTCTTTCCATCTTCAATCCATCAACCATCCATGACTCGCACGACTGCGTCAACTTTTGTCACGTCACTCCTGCAAACTTCTTTCTCTCTCGTCTCTCCACCTTTTGTCTGGTCTTTCTTAGCCCAATGATTCTCTGAAGACAAATTACTCTAGTTGCCATATCACCGCCCAAAGTGCATATACAGAGGGCAAAGGTGACGTCTTCGGCCGCAGTTAATCAGCCCCTCGTGGCATAGGCTCCTCACTCCCTTTATAATTATAGGAATAAAATACCTTTTTTTTTCTAAACTAGGAACATTTTCGAGATTTGGAATTGGTGAACGTCTAATTAGGCTCACAACCATAGCCATTCTAGCATCCCTAGCTCTCCACATGTACCACACATACGTATAACCTGTATACATACATTGCATGCATTCGCCCATACATGGATACATATGTTCATACACATACACATACGTATGTACGTAATGCATACATGCATTCATACATACCTGTACATATGCCTATACATTCATACATACAACCTCACCAAGCATTGGGCCATTTAATCCTTACTCGAAAATATGACGTCATCTGAGATAATTGTGACGTCACACCGTTTGCGACGTTCAGGAATGCAATATTTTCTTTTACCTGTGTTTATTGTATATTTCTTCTTTGCAAAACAAAATTCGAAAATTCTTGGGTAAACTTGATAACCAACAACATATAAACTTTGGACGAACATCGTTTTGCGCGATGCTGAAGTCGACCTCAAATTAAAAGAAAAGAAAAAAAGAAGAAAAGAAAAATAAAAGACTCGAAATTGTCAACCTGAGAGGAAATTCACTTCGAAAAGAAAACTAACGATATGACGTCATCAGCAAGCGTGCGAGATACCAGTGAAAATTATTCGAGTAATTATACTTTCACGTCTTCTTTTGATATAAAATAATTTGCCTTACCAAAGTGAATATATGATATATATATATATATATGTATATATATATATATATATATATATATACAGTATATATATATATACATATATATGTATATATATATATGTATATGTATATATATATGTATATGTATATACATATGTATATATACTGTATGTATGCATATATATGTATCAAATAATTCCGAAAGTCGTTCCCGGACTCGAACCGAGGCTTGCAAGAAGCAAAGCCGACGCTCTACCCACTGAGCTGCCGAAACTCTAAAATTCTCCTAAGTTGACTGCTAACTGCCGTCCCAACTTAATTTTACGGAGAACTAAGCCCAACTCATAGCTCGTGGTTAAGCTGGTACGTCTCCTTGATGGACTTTGGTCGTTGTAATACCTGAATAGAATCACCAGTGACGGCGATGTCAATCAAATTATTCCGACAGTCGTCCCTGGACTCGAACCGAGGCTTGCGAGTAGCAAAGTCGACAGTCCGGGGACGACTATCAGAATTATTTGATTGACATCGCCCTCACTGGTGATTCCATTCAGATATATATGTATATATATATATATATATATATATATATATATATATATATATATGTATATATATATATATATATATATATATATATGTGTGTGTGTGTGTGTGTGTGTGTGTGTGTGTATGTGTGTGTTTATATATATGTATATATTTATATATATATATAAACATTATTATTAGAGTCTGGTACATGTTTACATTGTGACGTCATGTCATTTGAGCGAGTTGTAACATTTATTAATTCAGATCACCCGGATCTCCATTTTGTTTTCTGGAGTTTTGCGCTGCTGCATCTGATTTCCCTCATGATTTCTCTGGTTAACCATTTCCCAGTTGCCGAAGATCCCCTCAGACTACAGAAACACACATGTCCACAATTCCTTTTCAGTATTTCTGAATATATAAAGATCTTCAGGAAAATAAACATACGCGGACAGCAATACATCATTTCTGTGTCAGAAACTGGAAAAGATGAATTTAAGAGGTTCCAAGACAACCTGAGAGTTAGTTCGAGTCCAGAAACTGCTAAATTGGCCTTTGAATGATGTCAAAGTCGCCATCAAGATTTTGGGCGTCGAGTTCCCCGTCAAGCGAATCGACATCGATCGTCTAGTCACAACCCCCCCCCCCCGTCTCTCTCTCTCTCTCTCTCTCTCCCTCTCCCTCTCTCTCCCTCCCTCTCCCTCCCTCTCCCTCCCTCTCACTCTCCCTCTCACTCTCCCTCTCACTCTACCCCCCTTTCTCTCTCTCTCTCTCTTTATTACAAAAAATACATGTACAGTGGGACGGTGGCTGTAATATATGCAAACTGCATTAGACGCGCAAAATAATAAATAAATAGATAAATAAATGAATAAATGAAGTTAGATAAGAAATAAATCGATTTAATAAATACATCCACAAGTGAAAAAACAAGATGAAACAAAACTGAAAAAATTAATGAAAATAAGAAACGAGGAAAATAAACACACAAGAAAAATAAATAAATGAATAAATAAGATAAGATAATTGATTAGAATTAAATATATTGTACATTTATGGTATCGAAATGGAAAGAGGATCGTACCAAAAAACGACTCGAACTCGGATCATTGTGACGTCAAATCGTTCATCTCGAATCATTCTGACGTCACGTCGTCGTCGACGCCGTCATGGTCGTCTTTGTGATGATGCGGGGGCGTGCCTGTGAGCTTCGCCGGAGTTTAAGACTGACGCAAGTTAACATAAATTCAGGAAATCCTGAAGCTTTTCTAGATCGTAAATGTAATTATGAATTAATTATATCGTTTATAATCTCCACTGTGAGGTACTTTGTGAGTGTGTGTGTACGAGCGCATGTCTGTGTGTGTGTGTGTGTGTGTTTGTGGGTGTGTGCACGCGCGTATGTGTGTGTGTGTGCGCATAGTGTGTGTTTGTGTGTGTTTTTGTGTGCGCGCGCATGTCTGTGTGTGTATTTGTGTGTATGTGTGTGTGTGTTTTTATGTGTGTGTGTTTATGCGTGTGCGTGCTCACCGTGTGTGTTTATGTGTGCGTGTGTGTGCGCGCGCGTATGAGTATGCATGTGTGTGTGTGCGCATAGTGTGTGCTTGTGTGTGTTTTTGTGTGCGCGCGCATGTCTGTGTGTGTATTTGTGTGTATGTGTGTGTGTTTTTATGTGTGTGTGTTTATGCGTGTGTGTGCGCTTCGTGTGTGTTTATGTGTGTGTGTGTGTGTGTGTGTGTGTGTGTGTGTGTGTGTTTCTGCGTGTGTGTGCATCGTGTGTGTTTATGTGTGCGTGTGTGTGTGTGTGTGTGTGTGTGTGTGTGTGTGTGTGTGTATGTGTGTGTGTTTGTGCGTGTGTGTGTGTGCTCATAGTGTGTGTTTGTGTGTGTTTTTGTGAGCGCTCGCATGTCTGTGTATGTATTTGTGTATATATGTGTATGTGCTTTTATATGTGTGTGTGCGCATTGTGTGTGTTTATGTGTGCGTGTGTGTGCGCATTGTGTGTTTTTATGTGCATGTACGTGTGTATGTGTGTTTTTGTGTGTGCGTACGCATGTCTATGTGTGTGTGTTTGTGTGTTTGTGTTTGTGTGTATTTATATGTGTATATCCGTGTGCATGCGTGCGTGAGTGTGTGTGTGTGGGTATGTGTACATGTGTGTCTGCATATGTGTATCTATGTGTATGTGGGGGTTTGTGTACATATGTGCATGTGCGTGTGTGTGTGTGTGTGCATATACGAGTGTGCGTGCAAGAAACGATTAAGATTCCTTCCCGACCCTTTGCTGGCCACGGC
>NC_134813.1:10137860-10140360 GCF_046742065.1 Oratosquilla oratoria
ATCGCGACCGAAGTCGATTGTACTCAAACTAACGAGCAAAAGCAAGTAGCATGCTAGCGATAAATGACTAGCGTTCCGCCATTTTTATTCCTCTTCTGTCTACCTCTCCCCCCCTCCCCCCTTCCTCGATCCTTGTCCATCTAGATCTTCTTCACAGTGTTGTCCCCATCATCATTTTCTTGTCCTTGGGTTTTGTGGTCTGAACCCACCAAATGTCCAGACCATGTCTGTTCTGTTTAGTTTATATAATTTGTAATCTTTGATTGTTTAGTTGTTTCTCTAAGACAGCATTTCCCCGACCTTTCCCGGCCCTACCTCCCCCTTTAGTCGTCTAGGCAGTCCAGCATCGCCTAACTAGTATCTTATTACTAGAATGATACAGGAAAGTAAGCACTTCTTCCAGCACCTCCTATCATCACTTCCTAGCACCCCAGATTGGGAAAGGCTGCTCTGAGCTTACGATTAAACATAAGAACATAAGAATGAAGGAGACTGCAAGAGACCATAAGGCCTACACTAGGTAGTTCCATGTCCATAACCCTATGTCATCCCCATCCATAAAGTTGTCTAACCGTTTCTTAAAACAACTGATAGTTTCAGCGCTCAGCACATGGTTACTAAGTCTATTCCATTCGTTGACCACCCTATTAGTAAACCATTTCTTGCCTATTTCATTCTTAAATCCAATTTTGTCCAGTTTAAATCCATTACTGCGAGTCCTACCCTGATTGTACTGTATTTTACAATAGTTTTCATTCTCACGAAAGAACTAGTCCAGTAATTCGTCTCGGTATTAAAAAAGAAGGAATTTGTATTTCATTTGTTTCGTTGTCTCCCAAGCATAGAGAATTTATATTTCTTGATGTAATTGTTTTCTTTAATAAAGGCATAAAACTAAAATAACGTATATTTGCTGAGAAAATTCTTACATCTTTTCATCTGTCTTCTTACATGTATCAAACTTGTTCTAGGGTTTTAATCCACAGTTGCTTATAGATATGAGACTGTCCATATCCTTTATCCTGTTACAGTGTAAAGCCATATTATCTATTTCGGACTCAAATAAATGATAATAATGATAATGATGATAAGATAACTGAAAGAGAGGAGAGGTTCATCAATTCAACAAAACAAAAGAGAAATGTGTTTAAGTTCAGACGCACTGACCATAACACGTCATTTATCAACCCCACATTCTCATCCCTCGTCTGTTTTCGCTAATATCGTTATGTCAGTGTCGGCTTGTGAGTCTTTCTTCTGTCTTAACGCGAGACGATTCTCTTCAGCTGAAGGACAGAGTTCAGCTAAATTGGGGCTATCATATTACAAAGGATTACAAAGGCGGAGCATGCCGACAGGAGACCTTTTGGTCCATATCCAGGCCTATCTTTCCTCTAATCACCCACCTCCAGAACTTTTTTCCGCTAAAATCACTGTGGTAAAATATTTTGTTTTCGCAACAAAAATATGTTAAATATCATTTTATTTCCCTCCAGCATATCATATTTCTTCCCCAAAGCTACGGGCTGCAAATCTGTCGAAGGAAAAACAGCCCAGTGTGATACCGACTTCAGACATCAATCAAGATAAGTTTCCGTAATAGTGAAGGTGCTTGGATGTACTGCATGCAGCACCACCTGCGTGGTCTCGATACCACCTGCGTGGTTTCGATACCACCTGCGGGTCTTGATACCATCTGTGGGATCTCGATACCACCTGCAGGTCTCGATACCATCTGCTGGGTCTCGATACCATCTGTGGGGTCTCGATACCATCTGCGGGTCTCGATACCATCTGCTGGGTCTCGATACCATCTGTGGGGTTTCGATACCATCTGTGGGGTTTCGATACCATCTGCTGGGTCTCGATACCACCTGCGGGTCTTGATACCATCTGTGGGATCTCGATACCACCTGCAGGTCTCGATACCATCTGTGGGGTCTCGATACCATCTGCTGGGTCTCGATACCATCTGTGGGGTCTCGATACCATCTGTGGGGTTTCGATACCATCTGTGGGGTTTCGATACCATCTGTGGGGTTTCGATACCATCTGTGGGATCTCGATACCACCTGCAGGTCTCGATACCATCTGTGGGGTCTCGATACCATCTGCTGGGTCTCGATACCACCTGCAGGTCTCGATACCATCTGTGGGATCACGGTACCATCTACGGGTCTCGATACCATCTGTGGGATCTCGATACCACCACTTGCGGTATCCATACCACAATCATACCGCCACCCAAAGCTCTGCCGATCGTCATGGAGGGGCAGGTCATAGCAGGCAATGGTAATCGAAGCAACGCTCGGCTAATGAAGCCGTGAACCTTGACAACGCTACCTACGTACTGCGACCATCATGATGTCAAGATGCTCTTGACAAAACTAAACACAATTATCACGGGAGCGAGGACGCAAAGGCTTCGTTCAACACTGTACTTGTGTAGGTGTACAAGTGTGCATGTGTGTTTATGGGGTGTGTGTGTGAACGTGTTTGT
>NC_134813.1:10150360-10162860 GCF_046742065.1 Oratosquilla oratoria
CTGCTCTTCCTGAAATAAGAATAATGTCACCCGCAAATCTTAGGAGGTTTAAATATTTCCATTAATCTTTAAACCTTTCTCTTCCCAATTCAACCTTCTGAAAATCTCCTCCAAGCAAATTTTAAATAAGTTGGATGAAATTGTATAGCCTTGTCGTACTCCTTTCTCGATTTTTATATTGTCTCTATCTTTATGCAGTCGAATTATAGCGGTACCTTTCGCATAAATATTTTCTAGGACCCTTACAGTCTTTTCGTTTGCACCCTGCTTGAGTAGCGAGTTTAGTATTGCTGTTTGCTCTACCTAGTCAAAGACTTTCTCGTAATCTACAAAAGCTAAAAATAAAGGTGTATTTTATTCTGTCGTTTTAACGATTATTTGGTTCATCGCCTGCAAATGGTTTAGAGTCTAATACCCGCTTCTAAAGCCTGCCTGTCTTTCGGTTGGTTTTCATCTAAAACATGACTTAGTGTACTTGTAAGGATCTTGGAGAATACTTTATATACATTTGATAGCAAAATGATTGATCGGTAGTTACTAAGGTCCTTCTGGTCTCCTTCTTTATTAAGCAAAATCACTATGACATTGCACCAGGATTCAGGAACGCTTTCTTGGTGTAAGCACCGGATGTACAAGTGAGCTAGCTTTCCATGCGCCATTCAAAAGAACTATCGATATACCATCTTCCCTTGTCGCTTTTTATCTTTTCATATTTCTAAAGCAAATTCTACTTCCTTTGTAATTTCTGATATTCTACTGACGTCTACAGATGAATTTACTGACTCGACTGCAGTCTTCGACAAGTAAAGCTCTTGGTAAAATTCTTCTACTCTTTTTACCATTCTGTCTGCATTTAATGATTTCTCCATTTCTACTATCTTTCAGATATTTCATTTAGTGTCTTCGTAAAGCATGTCTATGCTCGGTCCTTTTAATACTTTTACCTTTCCGATTAGTTCCTTCTATTTCATCTATGTTTTCTTCTTTTTCTCTGATCTCTGCATTTTGTTGATAAGCTTGTTTAGTTCTACTCTCTCAATTTCGTCTTGCATGCTTTTAATCTGCATAGTCCTTCTTTTAATAAAATCGTTTGTAACTTTGGGGTATTTGTTTCCTCTAATACTTTTTGTACTCCCCACTTTCTCTCCTGATCCCTAATGATATTCACCAAATTAAAATTCATATCTTAGACAGTGTCCTCGTTAATTCTTCGAGCTTCGAATCTATTTTTAACTTATAACTGAAATATTTTGTTATCCTTGACCTTCGAAAAGCTTATTTTCTTTAAAATAATTCTATCGACTCTGAAATTAAATTTGGCAGTGCAACCTACCATTCTATAGTCACTATGTTTATTTATGACTATAATATTGCTAATGCTCTTGCTCCCATCTCCTAATATGAAGTCTACTCCGTTCTTTGTCGTTCCATTTGGAAGAAAGTATTCATCATTCTCATGTTGTAGGTCTCTGTAAGATTGACTAGCATCTCGCTTGTCATATCTCTCACCTACCCCAAACTTCCCAATGCACAACTAATCTCCTATATTTACCATAAAAGTCCCCTATCACCAACGTGTACTTACTTTTTCCTTGATCCATCACGTGACTTAAATCATCAGAGGACTCAGTTTCATAGTCTGAACTCTGTGAAATTGGTGCATAAACCCGAATTATATTTAGAGCGTACCTTTAACACAATCTAATCATAATCTAAGGTACCTTGTCTAATTGACTACTGAACTTGATTAAGTGACCAGCAACCTCTCGGTTTATCAAGAATCCTTCTCCACTAGATTTTTTCTTTTTCCTTACCTCTATAATAGAACAGGTGGTGACTATTTTGTAACTGAATCAGTTTTTCTTCTCCTCTTCGGACTTCGCTCAGTCCTACAATGTCCCACTTGATGTTGTCTAGTTCTCCCATTAAACTCTCCAGCCTGTGGTCTTCCGAGAGGGTTCTTGCGTTGTAAGTATGGATCTTCATTTTCTTCATGCTATTTAATGTCCAAGACTTGGACCTGCTTAGGCAGTGTTTACTCATATTCGGTGGAACAATCCCCTTATGCACACAAGACATTGCGATTGGATAATGTAGGAGACGATGACCCAACAGGAACGCCCGGTTCTATTTATCTATTTCCATTTATCTATTTATTTGTGCAATTCATGTTTGCTATGAAGGAATTTTGGCAAAAATCTCACCTCCCTGGCAACTAGTTTCTGGTGAGATATTTCCTTGGTGTCACTTCATTCAGCAGAGTAGGTGGAACCCTATATATCTATAGGACGCCCAATGGTCCACGCCGTCATTATGACGGTAGGCCTACCCCATATAATGTATCTATGAGGAATTTCCCTTTCCGTCATGAGGGACGTGCCAGTTAGTAATGGGTCCTGTGACTGTGTGAGCTGATCTGTATCTCATCTTTCATACAAAACCTATTCTATATGGGTAACCCCACAAATATTTCCGTTCTATCGACATAGCGTTAGTAGTTATCAAGATTCTCAAGCCAATCAAACCACGTCAAGGTGTCATTTCTCTTCAAAAATGTGTCGGCGGCACATCTTCGTCTTATATTGACATCAAACATTCTACCTGATTTTTATTTTATTTATTCATTTATTTATTTATTTATGTATTTTATTTATTTTATTTATTTATTTATTTATTTATTTATTTATTTATTTATTTATTTATTTATTTATTTATTTATTTATTTATTTATTTATTTATTTATTTATTCATTTATCTATCTATTTATTTATTTATTCATTCATTCATTCACTCACTCATTCATTCATTCATTCATTCATTCATTCATTCATTCATTCATTCATTCATTCATTCATTCATTCATTCTTAGGAAATGCGATATCGACTTCCATTAGTCGAACATGAGATTGTTATCCAACTGCGGTGCTTCTCTTCTTACAACATCTTGTGTCTTCTCGATAGATGAAGGTGAAAGACGTCAAATATATATGCATAATATATATATATATATATATATATATATATATATATATATGTATATGTGTGTGTGTATGTGTGTGTGTGTTTGTGTGTGTATGTTTGTTTGTGTGTGTGTGTGTGTGTGAGTGTGTGTGTGTGTGTGTGTGTGTGTGTGTGTGTGTGTGTGTGTGTGTGTGTGTGTGTGTGTGTGTGTGTGTGTGCGTGTGCAATAGAAACAGTAGAGACGCGTGGTCACAAATACAGGAGTAACCGTCAGGAAAGATGAACTAACTACTCAGTGCTTTTGTATATTTACATTTTCAGTGTTAGCACAAAGAGGGAACTACGAAAGGAAGAAAAAAGTTACAGAAATATAAGAAAGAACAGGTCAAGGGGAAGAAGGAGCCTGAGAGGTAATAGAAGAGGTACACGTGGTTTGCCGCTATCCTGGTAATCAACAACAATTGGGACATTCGCTCACAGATAGTATATTTTACAATTCAAACAGCTTTGAAGTTTCTTTGCATGCATAACTAATTTGTACAGAACTTGATGGAGATTTTCATTTATCCCTGTACTAGATTTAATCAAACTGCGTTCACTTATTTTATTTTTGTGATTTCGTATGTAATGACTTTAGTGCTATCCAGTTAACTGGGTAGTATAAATGGCTCATGTGAGTGACTATACCGTTACTTTCCCCAACAGTCGCTAAAGTGCATAACAGGGCAAAGGTGACGACTTCGGCCATAACTACTCAGCGCATCCTGGCGTACGCTTCTCATCAATCAGCTACTGTATATTCATAGTGATTGTGCCCAAGGCATGTTATAGAAGGCATTGGATGCAAGAGGACAGGGAAGAAAACATACAAAATTACCTACAGCCTTGTTGTTTACATGTACCCCACAAGCATTCTAGCATCGGTGCAAATTGTATGCATTTGGAGCTGGAGCGTATAGGACCTAACGCTGGTATTGACTGACAGGCCAGAAAGGGTCACCGCGTTTGGTCAAGTCGCGTCATTGCGTCGGGTCAGTCCCGTGTATATATACTGCCGGCCTCGAGCGGGCAGGCCAATTGATTAATTCTCCGTACTCATCTTGTTACGCGCCACTAGGCCTTCGCGGTCGGTCTTCCCCCACTTTGGTACCACTACGCCAAGTCTGCCTCTGACACACGTGCCTTCACCAGAATAAAGTAAACAAACGAAACTGCGCATCACTCTCTCCTTATGTCACCTAGCTCAAGTAACACACCCATGTGTGTCTGATTGATTTTGATATTTATTACAAATATAGTGAGCTTGTTTATATAAAAAAACCATATTGAAAATGTTTATTGTCTTCAAGGCTGGGATTAATTAAACTACGTTTGATAAAGTTCCTTTCAATAATGTCATTGCTGTATGCGAAAACCTTGTCATCGTCCCAGTGCATTTCATGATTATGTTTATTGTTTATTCAAATGTGTATATATGCTGTTGGATCGGTTTCCTTCTTATAAAAGAAATTTGACAGACTGACTTACATGCAATTGCTAACGTATTTTACATGGAGTCTTGTATGTTAGTGATTATACGAAAGATATTTGCTTCGTTAAGTTTCTTTTTCCCGGTATGTGTGTATATTTATATATAATTAAAAATAAACTTCATTCAATTTGGAACTTTTGTCAGTTTTTGGCCGAGCCAACAGAATTGATCGAGGTACTATGTTTCCCGACATTTTGAAGAATGGGCGTATAAGATATTGTCTTCGCGTTCTTTTTCTTCTTCTTCTTCTTCTTCTTCTTCTTCTTCTTCTTCTTCTTCTTCTTCTTCTTCTTCTTCTTCTTCTTCTTCTTCTTCGCGTTCTTCTTCTTCGCGTTCTTCTTCCTCGCGTTCTTCTTCTTCGCGTTCTTCTTCGCATTCTTCTTCTCATTCTACTTCGTGTTCTTCTTCGCGTTCTTCTTCGTGTTCTTCTTCGCGTTCTTCTTCGTGCTGGAACTTTTGTCAGTTTTTGGCCGAGCCAACAGAATTGATCGAGGTACTATGTTTCCCGACATTTTGAAGAATGGGCGTATAAGATATTGTCTTCGCGTTCTTCTTCTTCTTCTTATTCTTCCTCGCGTTCTTCTTCGCATTCTTCTTTGCGTTCTTCTTCGCGTTCTTCTTCCTCACGTTCTTCTTCTTCGCGTTCTTCTTCGCATTCTTCTTCTCATTCTACTTCGTGTTCTTCTTCGCGTTCTTCTTCCTCGCGTTCTTCTTTGTGCTGGGGATCCCGTGTTGGGGTTTCGCCCCGAGGCCGAGGCCGAAGGGGAAAACGAGGGATTTGAGCGCGGAAAGCTGCGGCCGTAGGCCGCTGTTTGCGCAGCCAACCCCCCGGCCGAGCCAACAGAATTGATCGAGGTACTATGTTTCCTGACATTTTGAAGAATGGGCGTATAAGATATTGTCCCGTGGCCTTAAAGATGAACATATGGAATTATTTCCAAAATTGTACAAAAACATAAAAAGGTTAAAACCTAGAATAGCTATGATAAATGATTTCCAATGTATAGTTCGAAAGTTTGGTGAGCTATTAAAGGACAATCCTGATTACAAATATTCTGGCTCAAGGGAAGAGTATCTTAGTTTACCAGCTAAACTGCGAGCGAAGCGAGCTCCTAGCGCCGCAGGCCAAAGCGGTGACGTTAGTCACCACCGAAGGTCGCTTGTATATATATACATATATATATATATATATATATATATATATATATATATATATATATATATATATATATTATATATATATGTATATATATATATATAATATATGTATGTACGTATATACACACAGACACACACACGCACGCACGCACACTTGGTGAACGCTTGCATATCATGAATTGCGCTCGTCCCTGAAATATTTTATCTAAAGAGTTGTCTGCATAAAAGATATACTTATGGTTTGATTAATTTGCTTGATATTTTTAGCTCAGACGGTTTCATTACGTTGGTGTATTTTGCATTGCTATCGCAGATATCCGATGCATACGACCAATATTGAGGTTATTCCTGCGAAACTAGTCAGGAATAAACTCCTGTGTTTCCTATTTCCATTCACATCAAACTGTTAGAATATGCACACCCACACACCCACACACACACACGCACACACACACACACACACACACACACACACACACACACACACACACACACACACACACACACACACACACACATACACACACACACACACACACACACACACACACACACACACACACACACACACACACACACACACACACACACACACACACACACACACAGACACACACACACACACACACACACACACACACACACACACACACACACACACACACACACACACACACACAGACACACACACACACACACACACACACACACACACACACACACACACACACACACACACACACACATATGTATATATATATATATATATATATATAGATAGATAGATAGATAGATAGATAGATAGATAGATAGGTAGATAGATAGATAGATATATAGATATTTAAAAAGTGTAATGAGAAATAGAAATTTGGAAAGGGATGCTAAGAAGAGATTGTATGAAAGAGTTATTGTGCCGACAGCACTGTACGGGACAGAATCGTGAAATATAAGAGAGGAAGAGAGGAGAAATTTGAATGTATTTGAGACGAGGTGCCTGAGAAGTATGATAGGGGTTACTAGACTGGATAGAGTGAGAAATGAGGAGGTGAGAAGGAGAGCAGGGGTGGAAAGGGAGTTGGGGAATAGGGTTGTTGAAAGAGTATTAGGGTGGTTTGGACACATGAAAAGAATGAGTGAAGAAAGACTAGTAAAAGAGATGTGGAAGGCAGAGGTGGAAGGAGTGAGCATGAGGGGACGTCCTAGGATGAGGTGGATGGATGGGGTGAAGGGGGCTTTGGGTAAGAGGGGAATGTCTGTTGAGGAAGGACGGGAGAGGACAGAGGATAGGGGTGAATGGAGAATGGTTGTGTATGGATGATAATGTGATCCATGAGGGGGAGTGGATGGAGGATGGGGGTGAGGGAGTATGTGTGAGAAATAAATTGGCGCAGCCCAAAGGGATTTCTCCCCGTCTTCTCCTTTTCTGCATGAGGGAACGGAGAGGTAGAGGGGGGGGGGTTGCCGATTTAATGAATTAACCTTGCTGTGGACTTGCAGTCTTGGGACACTGCTTCTAACTCAGGGCAGTGGGCGAGATGCAGGGATGACCCGTCATCCAGGAGATGCTAAGATAAGAGGGAGGGAAGAGGGTGAAGGGATGGAGATGGAATATGTTGGGGATGGAATGTCTGGTCTTTGTTGTTTTGGCTACCTTCCTTGTAAAGGGGAAAAGCCTTTGGCATATGTATGTATGTATGTATGTATGCATGTATGTATGTATGTATGTATGTATGTATGTATGTATGTATGTATGTATGTATGTATGTATGTATGTATGTATGTATGTATGTATGTATGTATGTATGTATATATGTGTATATGTATATATATATATATATATATATATATATATATATATATATATATATATATATATATATATATATATATATATGGTGTAGGTACTGTCAGGTGTGATTCTTGTTTCCTTTCAATGGATAAGACTCGAAGCCTGAATAATGTTCTCCGCCGTTCGGACGACTTCTTTTCACGGAAGAGTTTCATTTCGGAATTATCCCCGTGAATGGCCGAATCCCGAAGGCTTTCAAAGAACTCGGGGTCTCGGGTGGTCCTCGGGTGCGAGGTCTTGAGTGATGGGTCTCAAAGAGTCTTTTCTCAGCTTCCGAAGGAGACTTCAGACTGCCCGTTACGTTCCAGAGGGCGTTCTTTGTGTCCAGGTGAATGGGGGAGGGCGTTGGAAAGTCTCACAAAGGGTGATCTTCATGTCCCCCTCACCCTTCCTTCTTCTTCAGGAAGATTAAGAGAAGAAAGAGGAAGAAGAAAGGGTCTTCCATGTTTTGATTGGTTGATGGTAGGAAATTAGATGCAGGGTGAGGGTATTGGCAGATATGATAATGTATTACCTCTTTTTATACTTTGCTGTTTGATGTCACTCTTCGACCGGCGGCAACCCCGTTTCCTGATTGGTTCCCTGAATCGTTGTGCAACATGTATCTCGCTCTCTGATTGGTTGGCGCGTGTGTGAGATACTGAAATCCTATTGGATTTCGACACGCATTCGCACATTCCCTCAGAGAGTTTCTCTCTCCTCTCTCCTCTCTCTGCCTCTCTCTTTTGCTCTTTGAGGTTTGATAACTCGTGTAGTGATGTTAGAGTGAAATCTTTCCTGTTACCTTTGCCCGAAGTGCGAGGAGAACATTTCCAGGTCTCTTCGAAGTCTTCTTCTGTCGTCCACGTAGAAGGTAAGTCTCTTGAGACGCTTTGGTATTTTACACAATTTGGGTGAGAAGCTTGACGTAGAATCAGATGCCAAATCTACCCTGTGTATTCATTTCAATCTGCCAGAGGTAAATTGGGAAGAAAAGGATCAGACTGAGATATAACCACAGTGTGGCATTACCTGCGGACCAGTGCCATTCATTCCACTGGGGAGTGGTGCCATCGTGGTTGAAGGGTGCCAAATGCGGAGGTAAATTACGTGAGAAATCTTCGTTCTACGCGTCAGTAGGTTACACGCGCTCGCGCACACACACACACACACACACACACACACACACACACACACACACACACACACACACACACACACACACACACACACACACACACACACACACACACACACACACACACACACACACACACACACACGCATACACACACACACACACATACACACACACACACACACACACACACACACACACACACACACACACACACACACACACACACACACACACACACACACACACACACACACATTTATAATACTGTGACACCCTTAATACATTCTTTAACAAAAGCTATGATTATATTCATGTTCAGATGAGCGCTTGGCGTCGGCCAGAAGGGTTTAGTAACCAGCGCTTCTCTCCTTGGAGACACCATCGCATTGAAGAGGCGCAGTTGTTGATATGGTGGGAGAAATTAAAAGAGAAAAGATTAAAGAAGGAACAGCAGAAGATAGAATGTGATTACTATTATTTGTTGAGTGGAGGTGAGTTTTCATGTAATAATTATGCTACTATGGAAATCCGTGACTGCATAAAAGCTGTGCAGTCAAAGTCTGTCAGAACAGTGTCGTGTTTGATGTAGATTCTTCTTCAGCTCAACTAAAATAGTTAATCATTCATTGCGATAGATAAACAAACGAATAGAAATTGAAAAAAAAGAAAATAAATAAACCGCAACATCAAATCAATTCAACCCACAAATGGATACAAAGACAAAACGAGAAATAGAAAAAAGGAATAGAAGATCAATTGAAAACACTGGCTGACGATGACCTTGACCTAAACGACGATGACCTTGACCTCAACAACCTGAACTTGACGTGATTGACTTGAACGACTGTGAAGGATTCAATTTTGGCAGATGGCAATGGACAGCAAAGGGTAAGCACGATAAGCACCTCGGTTGATCCATAATGAGATCGGATGGAAAATAATTGAAAAGAAAGTGAATAGACAAATGAGTAAAGACTCAGACATAAAAAAAAAAAAAAAAAAAAAAAATACTGTACATATCTCTGCATCTACCTTTATATTTATGTGTATATATATATATATATACATATATATATATATATATATATATATATATATATGTATATATATATATATATATATATATATATATCACCCACACATTTCCTCACCTCTGACTCCGTCCTGAGCGACGGATTGTCCTGTTTTTAGTTTTGCGTGTTCCATTTCTACTGACATCTCATTTGTACTTATGTCTCTGCAAATTCACCTGTACTTTCCTGAAGAGGGCTATAGCTATTATCCGAAATATAGAAGTTATACTTTCTTCTAAGTTTCCCATTATTCCGACTGTGGGTTCTTCGTGATTAATATATATAAATACATATATATATATATATATATATATATATATATATATATATATATATATATATATATACATATATATATATGTATTATATATGTATATATATATATATATATATATATATGTATGTATGTATATCATATATATATATATATATATATATATATGTATGTATATTATATATATCATATGTATATATATATATGTATGTATATCATATATATATATTATATATATATGCATATTATATAATATATATATATATATATATATATATATATGTATGTATATCATATATATATAAATATGTATGTATATCAAATATATATAAAAATATATATATATATATATATATATATATATATATATATATATAATATATATATATATATATATATATATTCTAAAACCTAAATTAGGGAAACTTAATGGTGCCTTTTATTGTCTAACAAAATAGTGATTTACAGAACACTAGATACAGTATAAGACATGGACTTCAATAGACGGTAAATATGAGAATTAAATACATTCTGTCATTGTCTGCAACTGTAAGTGTAAAATAGTATAGGGGATGTTCATGTTAGGAAACGTTTGTGTAGAATACTTTAGGAGTTAAGGGAATGTTCTTATAAAATGCTCTGGGGAATGTTCATGTGAAATTCTTTAGGGAAATTTCGAATTCACGCTGAAGCGGATGTTGAATGTAACCATTAGATGCTTGTTAGTCTTCAGTTGAAATGAAAACCAATAGATGAATAAATTGATAAACGAATAGATTGACATTTGAATAGATTAATAAATAAAAAGAAAAAAATCCATTGTGATATTAGAACTTGTTGAATAATCTCCGCGTTAATAAGGAATTTATGCTTGAGTGTCATAATCGATGTGTTGCAATGGAAGCATTATATGAGGAAGACCCGGAAGGGAGAATAGAAATTGCTAAAGGCTAGAACCTACAGGAGATGGACGGAAGAGAGGAAGAGGAAGAAATGAATGTTACTGACGGAAAATTTCTATTATAAAAGAGAGAGTCAAAAATAAAGTTGTATATTAAGACAATTGAATAAATATTGAAATAAGTACATACTCCGTAATACTGAAGTCTCAATACAGAAGTCAAAAGATATTCAAGATGTCATCAACGAAAATGTTTAGAAAGTATAACTGAAGAAAAAAGGGCATGGTCTAATACATTACTGAAATAAAAACAGAAGGGGGCGGAGCCTCGGCAAAAGGAGGAGGAGCATCACTAAAAGGGGGCGGAGTCTCAACAAAAGGGAGCGGAGCAGCAGCAAAGGGGGCGGAGCTTCAGCAAAAGGGGCGTGGCTAACGATGATAACGAGACGGAATGCGGTCGTAGGAATTCCGCGGAATGCTGCTCGCGGTGCCAATGGTCAAATTTGTTTGTAATGGCACTGTTACTTCGTCCTTACACTTTTATTCCATTTGACACTGCTCTTTCGTTTTTACACTGCAACTTCATCTTGTCACTGTCATTTCGTTTGGAACTGCGATATCATTTTGGGACTGCTATTTCGCCTTTACACTGCCACTTTATCTTTGCATTATTACTGTGTCCTTGCACTGTCATTCCATTTGTTAGGCCTACTTGCATTTCATCTATGCACTGTTGCAACATATTGGCACTCTACCTTTGTCGTAGCACTCGGCACCGATCATGTTTTTAACCCCTTTCGCATCTGCATGTGTGTGTGTGTGTGTGTGTGTGTGTGTGTATGTGTATTCACCTCGGATCTGCTGCAGCCTCTTTTCGAGACAGCCAGACACCACCCTACGGCAGTGAGCTCAGAGCTCATTATTAGCAGATCTCTGGGTAGGTCTGAGACCACTCACACTCCACACACCGGGAATGCAAGGTCACAACTCCTTGACTAACGTCCCGTACCTACTCGCTGCTAGGTGAACAGGGGCTACACGTGAAAGGAGACAAACCCAACTTGTCTCCGCCCGTCCGGGGAATTGAACCCCGGTTCTCCGGCTTGTGAGGCCAGTGCTTTACCAATCCGCCACCGTGTGTGTGTGTGTGTGTGTGTGTGTGTGTGTGTGTGTGTGTGTGTGTGTGTGTGTGTGTGTGTGTGTGTGTGTGTGTGTGTGTGTGTGTTCCTAACCTCATCTGAATAAAATCGTCTTAAAAAAAAAAAAAAAAGATAACGAAGTGGAATACCATTCCCAAGGGATTTAAAGGGTGCATAGAATCACCTGGTATTGGCCAGAACAAAACTATTTTCAAGATTCTTCATTGTCGTGAAGAAATTAAGGTCTGAGTTCTATTCCCAGAACTGGGACGCTTCATAGGTCCATCTGGTGACGAACTTAACATAGTTTGTTTTTGCTAAAGGGGCTATCACACTGGACTATTTTTCCTTCGACCTTCGATTAATCGGAGGAACTGCCCTCCCACAGAACTTTCGCCTCCAATTTCCTTCCTTCTTTCTCTTTTTTTCTCTCCTTTTCTCTCTTTTATCTTTCCTCTTTTCATTTTATAATTTCTCCTTTCTTTTCCTTCTTC
>NC_134813.1:10165360-10167860 GCF_046742065.1 Oratosquilla oratoria
GTGTGTGTGTGTGTGTGTGTGTGTGTGTGTGTGTGTGTGTGTGTGTGTGTGTGAATTAACAAGATAAACCTAAGGATGAGAGAAACCCTTTGTGGAATCCCTGAAGTGCCCCTGATGTTTCCCTAGGGACTCCCTGAAGTGCCCCTGATGTTCCCCTAAGGACTCCCTGAAGTGCCCCTGATGTTCCCCTAAGGACTCCCTGAAGTGCCCCTGATGTTCCCCTAAGGACTCCCTGAAGTGCCCCTGATGTTCCCCTAAGGACTCCCTGAAGTGCCCCTGATGTTCCCCTAAGGACTCCCTGAAGTGCCCCTGATGTTCCCCTAAGGACTCCCTGAAGTGCCCCTGATGTTTCCCTAAGGACTCCCTGAAGTGCCCCCAATGTTCCCCTAAGGACTCCCTGAAGTGCCCCTGATGTTCCCCTAAGGACTCCCTGAAGTGCCCCTGATGTTCCCCTAAGGACTCCCTGAAGTGCCCCTGATGTTCCCCTAAGGACTCCCTGAAGTGCCCCTGATGTTCCCCTAAGGACTCCCTGAAGTGCCCCTGATGTTCCCCTAAGGACTCCCTGAAGTACAATTGAGGACCCCGTGGGGTACCCATAAGGGACTCCTAATAAGCCCCTGAGGTCCTGGGGACCCCCTAGGGAAACCCTACAGAACGCCTGCGGGCCCCTGAGCAACTCCTACTGACCCCTAAGGAAACTCTGAGCCCCTGACGTTGTGGAATCTGTGGCAAGCGTGCCACAGAGGCACCGTGCCAATATCTGGAATAAATTCGGTGGCAAGCGTGCCACAGAGGCACCGTGCCAATATCTGGAATAAATCCCAATATTTCAAGATTGTATCTAGGAAGCCCATTTCGGAAAGTTCTCTTTCGGTTGAATGGAATCACCCTCCACCCGCTAACCAGAATAAAATCTTCACAATCGGCTCTTTCCGCGCGTTTTGAGTGTTGGGGTGCTTTTGGGATGCCCTTGGGATGCCACCGGTCGGGGAACCTGCATGCCTTGTCTCTGATATGCACGGCATCCCCCCCCCCCCGAGAATCCATTGCTTGTATTCGTATGCTTTTTGTATGCCCTCGGGGCTAATTCGTATGCTTTGTCTATGCCAGGCTTACGGTGTCTGATATGCCCGGCAATGATCCAAGTGTCCACGAGGATAGTAGCGACTGTAAACTGCAGTCCATAACTACAAGAGCAGTCTCGGGTTTTATACATTCTCTTCTGTTTAGCTCTGTACAATTTTTATAAGTCATTTGTTCTTGGACACAAAAGGACCTGGAGAGCTCCCAGGTAGACGCCTTTTGACCTCGGTACCGTGTGTTATAGGCTTCTGGTTGCCGGGAAATAATTTTATTCAGTTGAGTGTTTATAAAATCATCTGACGCCAGATTGGATAATAAGGTTTGATTTTGAAGTTATGTTATTGGGTAAGGATGGTGTGGGGGGAGGAGCTATTAACTTCAATTTCGTTGTGTTTTAGGTATTTTCCTGGTTTGTGAAAAAAAAAATATATATATATAAAATGAAATAAAGATAACAAAGACAGACAAATATAACATGGTATGTCCTTTAATTTTATTGTGTTTTAGATATTTTCTTGGTTTGTGAATTTGTTTAAAAATCAATTATATATATATATATATAGATATATATATATATATATATATATATATATAAATAACTAAAGATAAAAAAGACAGACGAATATAACATGGTATATCCTAAGTTCACGAATAGCTTGGTAACCTTTACGCGTCAAACCGAGAACTTTGGTCTTTTGAAGCGGGATCGAGGTCGCGCGCGCGCGCATGCACGCACGCTCGCATGCGCACACACACACACACACACACACACACACACACACACACACACACACACACACACACACACACACACACACGGTGGCGCGGTTGGTAGAGTCTCCGATTGTTACTACGGCGGTCCGGGTTCGAATCCTGCCCAGGGCTGAAAGAATTTCAGTATCGCTGCGCTCCGAGTCGTTACTCCAACTCTCGTGGGAGGGGAGCTGGGTGTGTGTGTGGGTGTAAGGTCACAGCATTACCCATAGATCGGTCATACGAGCTCTGAGCTCTCTTCTGGGAGGGAAATAGCTGTCGATCACGAGCCCAGCACGTGATCCAAAGACGAAGGTGAATACACACACACACACACACACACACACACACACACACACACACACACACACACACACACACACACACACACACACACACACACACACACCTCGTGACGCAGTGGTTAGAGTTCTCGCCTGCCACTACGGCGGTCCGGGTTCGTATCCCGCCCACGGGTGAAATAATTTCAGTATCGCTGCGCTGCATGTTGTTACTCCAACTTTCGTAGGCGGGAAGTTGTGCGTGTGTGTGCGTGTAGGGTCAAAGTATTACCCATAGATCGGTCATACGAGCTCTGAGCTCTCATCCGGGAGGTTAATAACTGTCGATCACGAGTTCAAGACGTGATCCAAGACCATGATGA
>NC_134813.1:10182860-10185360 GCF_046742065.1 Oratosquilla oratoria
AGTGGAAGCTCGCACGTTGAGTGGGTTAGGGCGTCGTTACTTGCAGCGAAGGTCGAGGGGGTGGCGGTTCGAATCCTGCTACTGGCGAAGTTGATCCAAGGTTCATTAAATTCCATGCTACAACGACCTATGTAAGGGGCACCGTCGTTGGCTCATGATAGGGGGTAGTTTGTGACGTTAAACCAAATCATCATATAAATATATATATATATATATATATATATATATATATATATATATATATATATATATATATATATAAACTAGTGTGTACTAGATATTGCACATAGTATAACTCGGTTTATCGGTGGTTTTGTTAAGCGTGAGTTTGCAGAAAACATATAGTGTACTCCAACCCTCTGTGTGTGTGTGTTTGTACCCCCCCCCCCACAGTCTTGAATCACGTGTTGGATTCGTGATCGATAGCTATTAGCCTCCCAGATGAGAGCTCAGCCCTCATGGTTTCAGGTTCGCTTAATTGTGGGTTCGAATCCCGCACTTCTCTCCGATTCCCACCAGTGACTGTTACCTGCCCCAAAGCGCCTCCTGTCGTAGGCTTCTTGCGTATACACGTGTGTGAATGTGTGTGTGTGCTTATGTCCATGTATAGTTATTTTGTTATATGTGTATGTATTCACCTTGGTCTTTGGATCACGTGTTGGACTCGTGATCAACAGCTATTTCCCTCCCGAAAGAGAGCTCAGAGCTCGTATGACCGATCTATGGGTAATGCTATGACCTTACACACACACACCCGCCCACGAGAGTCAGAGTAACGACCCGAAGCGCAGTGATACCGAAATAGTTTCGGCCCTGGGCAGGATTCGAACCAAGCACTGCGAGCACCACCGCACTGGCAGTCCAGTGCTCTACCAACCGCGCCACCGAGTCTACATGTGTCTGTGTGCACATATGTGCACGTATGTGCGTGTTTATGCGCGTGACAGCGGCATAACGCTTGTCGTCTATGCGAGGTGACCACTTCTCATAGAAAACCTTATGTTTGATCGCAGCATAAGTTTCTTTTCACACGTATCGACTTTTCGTCGTGCGCCGTAAACACGACATCGTGCTCTCGAATAATCATCGGTGTCTATGGACGCCTTCACATGTGGTCGTGGTCATAACGTGTGAAAGAGTCCTTAAACACCCATGGTTATTTGAGACCACGACGTCATGTCGTGGACGGCGCACGGCGAAAAGTCGATACGTATGAAACGAGCTTAACGAGACGGAAACCGATGCTCTTTTTTTATTTATTTTTTTTTTTTTTATTGCAGGCGGAAGAGATGGGACGGGATTTTTACAACCACGCCATTTTTTTTTTGTTCTTTTGTTTTTTTTGTAGAACGGGGTTGTCATGGTGATAGGGCCTCCCTCAATACAGTGTGTGTATGTGTGTGTATGTGTATGTGCGTATGTATATATATATATATATATATATATAATATATATATATATATAATATATATATATATTCATATATTCATGATACATATACATACAAACAGAAATCTACCACTCATTAACAAGTTATATAAATTGTTAGTTCATACACATTTGGAATATGTTGTTTCCGTATGGTCACTGAATCTCATTAAAGACATTGACACATTAGAAAAAGTACGACGGCGAGCCACAAAACTGATTCCAAATATCAAAAATAAATCATACGAAAATCGACTAAAACATATGAATCTGTTTTCCCTAAAAAAGCGTCGGCTCAGAGGTGACTGGATACAGGTCTTTAAGATTCTAAAGGGAATTGACAACATCAAAAGTGACAAAATTTTCACACTGAATGAGAATCAGACAAGAAACAATGGTCTCAAACTGTCTGGAAATAGATTTAATTTGGAAGTGGGTAGAAACAACTTGGCCAACCGTGTAGTTAATGAATGGAATAAACTTCCTGCAGAGGCAGTGCAATGTAGCTCAGTTCGGAGCTTTAAGAATATTTTAAGATAAACACCCAAGCAAGATACTGTAATGACTGCCATTTATTTTGTATTATTTTTTTTATTTGTCTTGTTATAATTTGTCTGTTTATTATTATTTGCTTAATCTTCACTTATTATTAGTTATATGTCAATTTATTATTTACTATCTACCTATTTGTTTATTATTTAACTATACATATGGATTTATCTATGTATTTTATTTAATATTTACATTATTATAGTTTTTATTTATTCATTTATTTATTTATCATTATTATGATTTTTTTGCATCCGACCTAGATATGGAACAAAAGGTTTCCTGTCGGCATGCTCTGCCCTTGTAATCCTTTGTAATATACACGTATGACATATCTACAATATATTCACAATAAATATACTCTTTATATATACATTATATATATATATATATATATATATATATGTATATATATTATATATATATATATATATATGTGTGTGTGTGTGTGTGTGTGTGTGTGTGTGTGTGTGTGTGTGTGTGTGTGTGTGTGTGTGTGTGTGTGTGTGTGTGTGTGTGTGTG
>NC_134813.1:10192860-10200360 GCF_046742065.1 Oratosquilla oratoria
AGAACCCAGAAGTAGAAAATCACGATTTGAGAGAATTCCTCCTTACGTATGCAAAAATCTTCGTGAAACTAAGCGACTTAGTACAAAGGAAATACTAGAAAGTGCATCGCTTTTGCTTACACACCTGTTTAGTGCGAACCTAAGCTGAAACAAGTGACCAACACTCACGACACTAATGATAAACTACGTCCCTATGGCGCACGCGTGGATGTTGTGGTGTGTGTGGGTTGCCGTCCTTGCTCTGCCGCAGAGTCGGGCGAATGGATTCCTCCAAGGTAAGTGTGCTCTTAGAGTTTTTTTTTTTTCACTTGATCTATTTGGTGTTTGCCATTATGTATAATCTGCATATGTATGTATGTATGTATGTATGTATGTATGTATGTATGTATGTATGTATGTATGTATGTATGTACGAGTATATATATATATATATATATATATATATATATATGTGTGTGTGTGTGTGTGTGTGTGTGTGTGTGTGTGTGTACGTGTGATGTATATGTTCATTAATGTGTTTTATGTATTTTTATTTACGATGGATTTCTTCACAAAGGGATAAGTAAACAAGGCATTACTATTGAATTGATCTAGCCCCTCCCTTCTACCTCTCCACCCCCAACCCCCAACCCCCCAAAAAACAAGGGGGGGGAGTGTTAAGGCACTATGAACTTCCTCCTCCTCCTCCTCTTCCTCTTCCTCCTCTTACTCCTCTTCCTCCCTTTCCTTTAGTTTGTAAAGTAAGTGAGTTGGTGAAAGAAAACGGATTTTCTTTTCCAAACTTGAGGGTCCAATGCCGGACCACCAGACTATCCGCTGGGGGTGAGGATACAGCCTCTGTGACTCATCACGGTAGTTTAATTCTCTCTCTGTCTCTTTCTCTTTCTTTGATGCTCTCTTTTTCCCTCATCCTCATCTCTTTTTCTCCCCTTTTTCCTCCATTACCACCTCTTCATCTTCACCCTTATCTTTTCTCTCTTCCTGGTCCTCATCTTCCTCCTCCTCTTCCTCCTCTTCATCTTCCTCCTTTTCATCCTCATCTTTTCCTTTTCTTGCTCCTCATTTTCCTCCTCATCTTCCTCTTCGTCTTCTTCCTCTTTCTCCTCCTTTTCCCTCATATTCCTTCTCTTCCTCCTTCCTCATCTTCTTCTTTCAACCAAAACACAAAGTATTGAGATAACGACGCGCAGCAGCAGCGGCGACGGAGCGAGGTTGTCTATAAGGATAGCAGTGCTGGTAAAGTCCATAATAACCAACCAATCCCTCTTCCTCCTCCTCCTCCTCCTCCTCCTCCTTCTCCTCCTCCTCCTCCTCCTCCTCCTCCTCTTCCTCCTCCTCCTCCTCCTCCTCCTCCTCCTTCTCCTCCTCCTTCGCCTCCTTCTCCTCCTGTGGTGGAATAGGGAAATTAGTAACAGCCTTTCTCGTAAAAAGCGTGCGTACACAAAGTATTTATCAACTAAAAGCCAAGACGATAAACTAACACTAGACAGAATTCGCCGCGAAAACAAAACACTGATAAAGCGTAGTAAGAAAAATCTTGAGGAGTATATTGCTGACGCAAGCAAATCGAACCCTAAAGTATTCTATAGTTATGCAAATAAGAAGAAAACGCTTACCTGCGGCATTGGACCATTAAATGACGATGAAGGTAAACATACGGATGATGAAAATGAGATGGCCTCTATCCTTAATATTCTTTTTGCATCCGTCTTCACAGACGAGGGTTGCTCAGTGTATCAGCCACCATAAAAAAAAATGTCCCAAAACGTTTTAAATCAACTCATAATTACCGAAAGTGATGTCGTACAAGTAATTGACAAACTCAAAATAAATAAAGCCCCGGGACCTGACAAAATTTCACCTCGAATTCTGCGAGAAGTCAAAAATCAAATCAGTAAACCCTTGTGCATCCTTTTCGACAATTCTTTAACACTTAGTAAAGTCCCATCAGATTGGAAATGTGCTAACGTAACACCAATATTCAAGGGGACAAATCACAACCAGGCAATTACAGACCGATTAGCCTGACTTCGATTGTGTGTAAACTGCTAGAAATCATCATTCGCGACAGTGTAGTGAAATTTCTAGAAGAAAATAAAATTATGAAAGATTCGCAACATGGTTTCCGTAGCAAACGCTCATGTTTATCTAATCTCCTCAACTTTTTTCATGACGTTTTTAACAAATACGAGGAATGTAGATCTGTTGATATAATTTATCTAGATTTTCAGAAGGCATTCGATAAAGTTCCCCATAATTGTAATTGGGTAGGATAGTGGTAGCAGTAGTGTTAGTTCATCTTCTATCACTTAGTTACCCGTTTTCTTAACTGTAGCTTAGTATAGTAAACACAAACAGCCTTGTTAGGGCCAGTAGGCCTGCTGTTGTTTGTTCTTCATTTGTGTTCCTTTGTGTTCCTTTGTGTTCTCCTCCTCATCCTCCTTCTCCTCATCCTCCTCATCCTCTTCCTTCTCATCGTTCTCTTTCTTCTCTTCCTCCTCCTCTCTTGTTCCTCCTACTCGTTTTCCACCCTCGTTGACCTCCTCTTCTTCCTCTTCCTCTCCTCCCATCTCTTGTTCCACCTATTCATTTCCCTCCTCATCTTCCCCCATCTCCTCTTGTTACTCCCCCTTCTCTTCCCACATCTCCTCCTCCTCCTCCTCCTCCTCCTCCTCCTCCTCCTCCTCCTCGTCCAGAGTCTTCTCCGCCCGGGCATAAATCCCCCGTCAGAGGCGGAGGTTCCCCTCGTTTCCGTCCCATAGAGTCCTACCGTCCATGATGACGTCATCTGTCAGTGACGTGTCGTTTGAATGACGTCATCTGTCCGTCCTGGAAAGGGAAAGGGAGTTTCTTTTCAGTACCCCATTTTCTTCACTGTACTTGATCCAAAATTTCATTTTCTATTTTCATGTTTCCCTTTTTTCGTGGTGTTGTCCATGTATGGTAGACTACGCTCTGCGATTCTATTCAGCAACGAGGTGGTATAATGGGATGGGTGAGGGCGTGTGTTCTGATTCGTCCACCCATGTTGTGAGGTATAATGTTCCCTCTAAATTTTTGCTGTGAGTGTGGCCAGAAATTTGCTTGTGCGCAAACTTTGCCTTCCCCGAAAAGTATGCCCGCACCCATGCAAGTCACCATCTGATCATTTAAGCAAATACGCACAATTTGTAAGTTTGTATTACATATTACCTCCACTAAACAGTGGCGTACCAAGTTGGAGGGTTGGCGGGCGGGGGGGGGGCCGTCCGCCCAGGGGGGGAACAGTTTTGGGGGGTGGCATTTTATGGTGACCCAACAAATTAATATTCAAACATTATTAACTTTGAGTAAAGTAAATGGTTGCTACAATTTGTGTTTTTGTTTTGCATAGATATATACCTGTATGATTAAAACTTTTAAGGGGATTGAAAGTACGGGTTATTCGTCTCAACAGCTAATAAGACACTGTCAATAAGAACTTTAATCGGCTCTGGATTCGACCATTTTCGCTCTCCGTCATAAGAACATAAGAATAAAGGAGACTGCAAGAGACCATAAGGCCTACACTAGGCAGCTCCGTATCCATCACCACCTGTCATACCCATCCATAAAGTTGTCTAATCGTTTTTTAAAACAACTGATAGTTTCAGCGCTTACTACATGGTTACTAAGTTTATTCCATTCATCGACCACCCTATTAGTAAACCAATTCTTGCCTATTTCCTTCTTAAATCTAAATTTGTCCAGTTCATAACCATTACCCTTTACTAAACTTTCCAGTAGCATACCCAGTGGTCCTGTAGCTGGCAATAAACGATTTTGTTGCCTAAGTTTATGTACACCATTTAAATCTATTTTACTTGTCAAATGGCGCTTCAAAAAGTCCAGCTTGCAAGTGGTTTCAAACTTCTTTCCATTAGAAAAATCCCCAGAAATTTTTGCATCGCGACAATAAATACAAAGAACCGTAGTTGAAGCATCGTAAGTAGATATTTCATGCAGCTGAATGTTTATAAACTTATGGGCTTTTGGCGTAGCAGTTTTCTCTATTTCATTTAACCACTTTCGCTTCACATCCTTTGCTTTCTCGAAATTTGAAATGGGTCAACAGTTCTTTGAAATTTTGATACTCAAAGAATACTTTTTACTTATTTTGCAAATGTACAAATCTACACTAATCAACGAACAACTTGGCAATTCAATAACTGAACCAACACTAAACGCCGCGATTGGGTGTAAATCGTTTTTAAACGTTTTCAAGCAATTTATACACTGAACTCAGGCTGAAAGGCATTTCGTTTGCAATGCAAGCGCTAGAGTTACAATAAAAAAGAAAAAAAAAAAAAAAAGGAATTATTGGTTTGACCGTTGGCAAGTTACCGTATTTCTAGAGAATCTATAAGTTGATGCTTGGATGGAACTTCTTTATTGAAGGGGATTTTGATATAATTTGAAAACCTTGTGCGCGCATATTCTTTCTTTATGTGCACTAGCCTTAAAACATGCGCGAACTCAAATGCGCACAGGGAACGTTGGTGAGGTACCCCGTTTTCTTTACTGTACTTGATCCAAAATTTTATTTTCTATTTTCATGTTTCCCCTTTTTTCGTGGTGTTGTCCATGTATGGTAGACTACGCTCTGCGATTTTATTCAACAACGAGGTGGTAAAATGGGATGGGTGATGGTGTGTTCTGATTCGGTCACCCGTGTTGTGAAGGAAAGTCCAGATTATAAGGGGGAAGTCCCCGGTATATATATATATATATATATATATATATATATATATATATATATATATATATATATATATATATATATATATATATATATATATATATATATATATATATATATATATATATATATATACATCAAGACCCCTTTCGAACCAGACTTGTAACCTAAAAGAATACGCCCATAAAAAAAAAAAAAAAAAAAAAAAAAAAGTGAAAAAAGGGGGAGACGAAGGCCAAACTTCGGTCCCTGTTTCTCTACTGCCTCGACATGATCAACCTCCTCCTCCTCCTCCTCTTACGTCCTCCTCCTCCTCCTCCTCTTACGTCCTCCTCCTCCTCTTCCGCCTCTCCTTCTCTTACGCCCTCCTCCTCCTCCTCTTCCTCCTCTTTCATCCTCCTCCTCCTCCTCCTTCTCTTACGTCCTCCTCATCATCTTCCTCCCCTTCCTCCTCTTCCTCCTCTTCCTCCTCTTTCTCCTCTTCTTCTACATCCTTCTCATCATCTTCCTCCTCCTCATCTTCCTCCCCTTCCTCCTCTTATTCTTCTTTCTCCTCCTCCTCCTCCCTGACCTCCTCTCACCATGAGGCTGTCTAAGGCTCTCCTTGATTTACAAAGGGCGCAACCCGCTCCTTATTTCATCCTCACTACTGCTCACGAGGAGATAAATGTGTTTATATATGTGAGAGTATCTCTCTGCTCAATGATATGTCAGTTTCTGTAAGTACGCAGACACGCACACACACACACACACACACACACACACACACACACACACACACACACACACACACACACACACACACACACACACACACACACACACACACACACACACACACACACATATATATATATATATATATATATATATATATATATACATGTATACATATACCAAAGGCTTTTCCCCTTACAAGGGAGGTAGCCAAAAAACAAAAGCATAAAATCCACTCCCACCCATTCCATCCCCTACATACTCCACTCTTCTCTATCCTCTTCCTTCCCTTTTATCTTGGCTCCTCCTGGATGACGGGTCATTCTTGCATCTCGCCCACTGTCCTGGGTCAGAAACAGTGTCACAAAACACACCACATCCACAGCAAGGCCGCTTCATTAAATCGGCGAACACCCCTCTCCGTCCCCTCATGCAGAATGGAGAAGACGGGGAGAATCCCTTCGGGATGCGTCAAATTATTTTTTCACACATACTCCCTCCCCCCCCATCTCCCACCCACTCCTTTTCATGCATCACAGCATCATCCATACACAATCATTTTCCATTCACTCCATCTTCTGTCTTCTCCCGTCCTTCCTCAACAGACATTCCCCTCTTTCCCAATACCCCTTTTACCCCACCCATCAATCTCATCCTAGGTCGCCAACTCATGTTCACTCCTTCCACCTCTGCCTTCCACACCTCTTCTACTGGTCTTTCTTCACTCATTCTTTTCATGTGTCCAAACCATCCCTATACTCTTTCATCAACCCTACCTCCCAACTCCCTGTCCACCCCTGTTCTTTTTCTCACCTCCTTATTTCTCAATCTATTCAGCCTAGTAACCCCCATCATACTTCTGAAGCACCTCATCTCAAACACATTCAAACTCCTCCTCTCTTCCTCCCTTATGTTCCATGTTTCTGCCCCGTACAGTGTTGTCGGTACAATCACACCTTCATACAACCTCCTCTTAGCATCCATTCCCACGTGTTTATTTCTCATAACACTTTTTAATCCCCCAAGGCATTTACTTGCTTCTCTCAATCTACATTCTACCTCTACCCCGACTCTTTTCTTTCCCGTCGCACTCGCACCCAGGTATCTACAACTATCTACTTCCTCCAGTCTCTCTCCCTTAATACTCACTTCCAGTCTGCTGCCACTTTCTCTCCTTGAACATCTCATCACCTTACTTTTACCCACATTTTTCTTCAACTTCCTTCTTTCTCATACCTTTTCAAACTCTGTCACTAATTTCCACAATCCCTCCTCTGATCCTGCCACAAGAGCAGTGTCGTCAGCAAACAACAAGTGGCTCACCTCCCACTTTTCTCCATTTTCTTTAATCATCTCCAATCCCCGACCCACTACCCTTACATTTACCTCCCGCGCCACCCCATACATGTATAAATTGAACAGCCAAAGTGACATAACACATCCCTGACGAAGTCCCACCTTTAACTCAAACCACTTACTCTCTTAATTTCTGATTCTAACACAAGCTCTACTACTCTCGTAAAAACTCCCGACTGTTCTTAACAGCTTTCCTCCTATCCCATATATCTGCAATACCTCCCACAGTGTCTTCCTGTCTACCCTGTCACAAGCTTTTTCCAAATCCATAAAGGCCCAAAAAGCATCTTTAACTTTTCCTAAAGCTTTCTCACATATCTGTCTTACCACAAAAATCTGATCCACGCAACCCCTACCTGTCCTATATCCACACTGTTCCTCACCAATTACTCCCTCTGTTCCTCTCCTAATCTTCTCAATCAAAACCCTCCCATAAGCCTTCCCAACTGTATTTAACAAACTGATTCCTCTGAAAGTAGTACACTCACATTTTTCTCCTTTCTCCTTGTAAAGTGGAACTATACAGGCACTCCTCCAGTCCTCCGGCACTCTACCCTCTCTTAAACAAACATTAAATAACCTCACCAGCCAGTCCACCATCACTATACCTCCTTTTTTTTTTAGATATTCTGCATGACACCCATCCAACCCAGGTGGCTCGCCTGCTCTCATCATCTTAACAATTGCCTTCACCTCACCTTTCCTTGTTT
>NC_134813.1:10210360-10220360 GCF_046742065.1 Oratosquilla oratoria
TCTTCCTTTCTGCAAACTCTCTTTCCCTCCTCTTTATTTTCCTCTTCCCTTTCCTTTCCTCTCCCCTTCTTTAGGCTCCCCTCCCTTCCTTCCCTTTCGTCTCTTCTTTCCCTTTCCCTCCCCTTCTGTAAGCTCCCTTCCTTTCCCTTTCCTCCCTTCCTTCCTCTCCCCTTTCCTCCTCTCTCCCCTTCTGTAAGCTCCCTTCCCTTCCCTTTCCCTCCCCTTTATGTCCACATTCCCTCCGCATTCCCTCCCCTTCTGTAAGCTCCCTTCTTTTCCCTTTCCTCCCTTCCTTCCTCTCCCCTTTCCTCCTCTCTCCCCTTCTGTAAGCTCCCTTCCCTTCCCTTTCCCTCCCCTTTACGTCCACATTCCCTCCGCATTCCCTCCCCATCCTCTCCTCCATCCCTCCACTATCAACTTGAGGAGCAACACGAAGAGTTTCGTCAATCAAACTCAAATTTGTACTGAGTTTGGTCAAACACCAGAGACGCTGAACCCCTTTCCCCTACTTCCCTATTTCCCTATTTCCCAATTTCCCAATTTCCCAATTTCCCAATTTCCCAATTTCCCAATTTCCCAATTCCCCAATTTCCCAATTTCCCAATTCCCCAATTCCCCAAATTTCCAATGCCCCAATTTCCCAATTTCCCAATTTCCCAATTTCCCAATTTCCTAATTTTCCAATTTCCCAATTTCCCAACTTCCTAATTTCCCAATTTCCTAATTTCCCAATTTCCCAATTTCCCAATTTCCTAATTTCCCAATTTCCCAATTTCCCAATTTCCCATTCCCCAATTCCCCAATTTCCCAATTCCCCAATTCCCCAATTTCCCAATTTCCCAATTTCCCAATTTCCCAATTTCCCAATTTTCCCAATTTCCCATTCCCAATTCCCCAATTCCCCAATTCCCCAATTCCCCAATTTCCCAATTTCCTAATTCCCCAATTCCCCAATTCCCCAATTCCCCAATTCCCCAATTCCCCAATTCCCCAATTTCCCAATTTCCCAATTTCCCAATTTCCCATTTTTCCAATTTCCCAATTTCCCAAATTTCCAATTTCCCAATTTCCCATTCCCCATCACCCATCAGAGGCTGCGTGGAGCAGTGGGTAAAGTTCCTGTCTCGGAACGCGGAAGGTCCGAGTTCGATCCCCGGTGAGTGCAAGGCACTTTCACGGCTTCCCAACACCTCTCCACAAAGACGAGCATCAGAGGTGCGGTAGACCAGTGTCGTGTGCATATGCTAGCACCTCATGAGTATGGTCGAACTTCTTACACTGATTTCAGATTCCGTTCTCAACCACAGCACTTGTGACCATGCATACAACCTTACCAAGCCAGATTAAGCCATGATTGTGAGGTACAGAGGCTGTATCGTGCCCCAGGAGATATGGTGGTCCTGCAGTGGACCATTAAGGTTGACCTATATTCGGATTAAGCCGTGATGGTGAGGTACAGGGGCTGTATCGTGCCCCAGGAGATATGGTGGTCCTGCAGTGGACCATTAAGGTTGACCTATATTCGGATTAAGCCGTGATGGTGAGGTACAGGGGCTGTATCGTGCCCCAGTAGATATGGTGGTCCTGCAGTGGACCATTAAGGTTGACCTATAATCGGATTAGGCCATAATGGTGAGGTACAGGGGCCGTATCGTGCCCCAGGAGATATGACGGTCCTGCAGTGGACCATTAAGGTTGACCTATATTCCCCCCCATTACATATCCCCATTGCCCATCGCCCACTACCCATTCCTTATACCCCGTCCCCCATTCCTTATACTCCATTCCCCCATTCCTCATTCGCCATACCCCATACCCCATATTATTCTATTCCATTCCATAACATAAGATTCTATTTTCAACTCTGACCCAGTCCACTTCGTCTACCCCATTATAGGGTCATCTCAAATCAACCATATCCTGCACCTCCCCACCCATAACCCATAATCACCTGAACCCCATACCATTTCACCCCTTTCCCATCCATCCCATACAGATCCATCTCAATCCTATCATATCTTACCCATTATCTTATCATCTCGTTCCCTTTCCTCCCCATCCCTCCCCATCCCTCCTCATTCCTCCCTATCCCTCATTATCCCTCTCCATAACACTGTAACTCACCCCCATCCACCCCCGCCCACGTGAATCCAACCCATCTCATTCCACCTCACACCATTCCATGCCATTCCACACTCATTCCATCATATACCATCCCATTTCTTTCCATTCCACTTTACACCATTCCATACCATTCCACACTCATTCCATCATATACTTTCCCATTTATTTCTATTCCACTTCATACCATTTCATCCCCATTCCATCCCCATTCCATCTCATTCCATCCCACCCCATCCCACAATCCATCTCACCCCATCCCACAATCCATTCCACCTTACTCCATCCTCATCCCATCCCATCCCATCCCTTCCCCATTCCACAACCCATTCCACCCTACCACACCCCCATCCCATCCCATCCCACAACCCATTCCACCCCATCCCACAACCCATTCCACCCTACCACATTCCCATCCTACCCCATCCCACAACCCATTCCACCCTGCCACATCCCCATCCCACAACCCATCCCACCTCATCCCACAATCCATCCCACCCAAATCCCTCTGTAGCCTCAAATCATGCTCTCAGCTTCCAGAGCGCCTTCCCACTGTGTAATAAGTTACACACACACACTCGCCCACATACACAAACACCCTCTGGATCGTCCATCATTCCGGAAGTATGAGGTATGGCAGCTTCTTTCGAGTCACACATCCTCCAATATCCCTCCCCCCCTCCCCCTCTCCCCCTCCCCCTCTCCCCTCCCCCCTCTCCCCTCCATCTCCCTCCATAATTCTTTAAAGCCTACGCGTCCTCGCAACGGTAATTAACGTCTCCATTATTGAACCTACCATCTGCCTCCTCTCGCTCTCTCGCTCTCTCTCTGTCTCTTTCTCTCTTTCTCTTTCTCTCTCTCTGTCTCTCTCTCTTCTCTCTCTCTTCTCTCTCTCTCTCTCTCTTCTCTCTCTCTCTCTCTCTCTCTCTCTCTCTCTCTCTCTCTCTCTCTCTCTCTCTGTCTCTCTCTCTTCTCTCTCTCTTCTCTCTCTCTCTCTCTCTTCTCTCTCTCTCTCTCTCTCTCTCTCTCTCTCTCTCTCTCTCTCTCTCTCTCTCTCATTCTCTCTCTCTCTCTCTCTCTCTCTCATTCTCTCTCTCTCTCTCTCTCTCTCTCTCTCTCTCTCTCTCTCTCTCTCTCTCTCTCTCTCTCTTTATCTATCTCCGTCTCTGCCCCCTCTCACTCCTCTCCCGTCTCCCATCCTTTCTTCTCTCACCTCCCCTCCCCCTCTCTCCCCCCCTCTCTCTCTCCCCTCTCTCTCCCCCCCTCTCTCTCCCCGTTCTCTTTCCGTCTCACAGACTAACATGCCAAAGTTTGTTCCTCCTTCCAGGCAGATCTTGTTATGGCAGCCTCGTGTTGGGCTCTTTCTTGGAGGAGGAGGAGGAGGAGGAGGAGGAGGAGGAGGAGGACGAGGAGGAGGACGAGGACGAGGAGGAGGAGGAGGAGGAGGAGAGTTGGGGGTGGGGGTGGGTGTCATTCTTCGGCTGAATGAAGTAGTTTGTCTCGAGAGCCAGTATATACTGTAAGTAGTTTTCCAAGAATTTTCTTCCTTCTTCTTCTTCCTCCTCTTCTTCTTCTTCTTCTTCTTCTTCTTCTTCTTCTTCTTCTTTTTCCTCGTCTTCTTTTCTTTTCTTTTCTTCTTCCTCGTCTTCTTTTTCTTCTTCTTCTTCTTCTTCTTCTTCTTCTTCTTCTTCTTCTTCTTCTTCTTCTTCTTCTTCTTCTTCTTCTTCTTCTTCTTCTTCTTCCTCTTCCTCGTCTTCTTTTCTTCTTCTTCCTCTATCTCGTCTTGTTCTTCCTTGTCTCCTTCTTCGCTTTCGTCTTCTTTTTGTCTTCTTTCATTCTTCCTCGTTATCTTTTCTTCTTCTTATTCTTCCTCTTTCGTTTTCTGCCTCTTTTTGTCTTCTTATTTTACTTCTTTTCTTTTTAATCCTCAAATGCAGAAGACTCCCTTGTTGATCAAAACCACGTGGCGAAATCCAGAACAAAATATATGAATATTTCCTCACCGGAAGGTCTTAATGTATATGTATATGTATATATATATATATATATATATATATATATATATATATATATATATATATATATACATATATATGATTTCAAATTGTCAAACAAATTGACTTAAACTTGAAAAACGTTCCTGACCAACGTTCTTTGGATTAGAAAAACGTTACCCTCTCGAACCATCGCGCCCCTAACCCCATACATCATCTCCATTCTCCTCCATTCCCCCCCCCTCCCGTGTCATCAACCTACCATACATCTTACCCATACATCTTGCTTCCCCATACATTCGGCCGCTGTGTGTCCAGCAGAACTTCGTATGTTGCCCTCAGGTCTCCGTGCATTCCACGTAACACTACTTCACGCCATACTTACTATTTACGTTACATGTACCTCCTCTGGCGTCACACCCTCTATCCACACGTCACACTCAGGTTCCCGTTACGTCACATTTTGGGTTTTGTCATATCCAACACCATCTACGTCACACCTGTCAATTCTCTACGTCACGCTTAACGCTCCTCTACGTCACGTCACACGGTATTTTTCGCTACCCGTCACCTTAACGTGACACCCAGCACATTTACGTCACACACGTCACATCTACGTTAAACCCAGCTGTCTTAGTCACACAGAGCCCTTCTCTCCCTGCGTCACACCCGTCACTTGAGCGTCACGTCCACTACGTCACACTTAACCATGTGACATCAGTTCTTATCTGTGACTCCGGCCTAGCTTCCCCTACCGTTACTGTGGCTTCCTATATCTTCTTTTTCTTTTTAGGATCCTAGTCAGCGCCAGACGATTGTATTCACACGAGAGTTTTCGTGACGTCAAGACATACACCTGATGTGGCCCATCCCTTCACCTGAATAAAATCGTCTGGCGACAGGTGTAGAGGGGTGTTGCACCTCCATTGACACCCTCCTCCTCCTCTTCCTCCTCCTCCTCCTCCTCCCCCTCCTCCTCCTCCTCCTCCTCTTTCTCCTCCTCCTCCTCCACCGACATTTCCTCCTCCTCCTCTTACTTCCCCTAATTTCCCTCATTCGTGCAGCGCCTTCTCTTCCTCCTTCTCCTTTTCCTCCTTCCCCTCCCTCCTCGTACACCGCCTCTTCTTCCTCCTCTTCCTCTTTCTCCTCCTTCTCCTCCTCTTTTTCACCCTCGTCTTTCTCAATCCCTATCTTCCTCTCCTTTTCTTCCTCCTTATCTCTTATTTCTCCTCGTCTTCCTCTCCTCCTACACCTACTCTTTCTCTTCCTCCTCCTCTACCTCCTCCTCCTTCCTTCTTTTCCCTCTCCTTCCCTCCTCCTCCTCTTCCTTCTCCTCCTACTACTCTTCCTCCTTCTCTTCCTACTCCTGCTCTACCTCCTCCTCCTCCTCTACTCGCTTGTCAATAATAGACTTTACGTATCCAACCAAGCAGTTAGCAGAAAGCCCGATAGCCTTTCCATTTAGTCCTTTGCCAAACATTTTCAATACGGTGGCTCCTCGCCATAATACACAGATTTCTCTTTCCTAAACTACTCACGGTTGTACTTACACAGTACACCCCGGTGGCTGACTATCCGTCAGTTAGTGTGAGTGAAAAGAAAAGAGAAAACGAACAAAAAGGAAGAAATTTCGAGGCGTTTCCGTATTGAAGGGGTCAATTGAAAAAAAAGGGAAGACAAACGTTTTCGGAATTCTTCGTCGTTGAGATTCTTCCTCGAACTCTCACGAAATTTCACGAAGCTCCTAGACTCCCCCTCCTTTTCCTCCTCTTCCTCCTTTTCCTCCTCCACCCCCATAGGCTACTCCTCCTCCTCCTCCTCCTCCCCCTAGGCTCTCCTCCTCCTCCTCCTCCCCCTAGGCTCTCCTCCTCCTCCTCCTCCTCCTCCTCCTCCTACCTCTCCTTTTCCTCCTCCTCTTCCTACCTATCCTTTTCCTCCTCCTTCGCCTCCTCGTCCTCCTCCTCGTCCTCCTCTTCCTCGCCCTCCTCATACTCCTCCTCCTCCTCCTCCTACCTCTTCTTTTCCTCCTACTCCTACCTCTCCTTTTCCTCCTCCTTCGCCTCCTCGTCCTCCTCCCCGTCTTCCTCTTCCTCGCCCTCCTCATACTCCTCCTCCTCCTCCTCCTCCTCTACACCTTATCATAGTCAAGACACAACCGAGCTAATCCTGAACCTGTTAGAGGAAGGAGATCTTAAAGGAGGAAGAGGCTGGAAGAGGCTGGAAGAGGCTGAGGCTAGATGGATACCTAGCAGGGAGAAGGAGAAAATCAATTGTCGGAGAGAGAGAAAGAGAGAAACGTGATGGAGAGAGAGAGAGAGAGAGAGAGAGAGAATGGTGATGGAGAAGAAATTCAATTGTCGGAGAGAGGAAGAATTGTGAACATCATCAATCCGGTGACGACCTCTGGAGATTTTACTCAGTTGGAGAGGTAGGCTGAGGACCATTTGGTGTCTGTTGATCTTATTCATCAGCTGATTAAAATCGTCTGCCGACACACTGAATGCAATCCGTGGAACGTTACCGGATTGAAGGGGAACGTGGAGTAATATATATAGATATATATATATATATATATATATATATGTATATATATGATTGACGAGGTAAACACCATATGAGGACGGAGCCTTTATTTGTACGACGTTTCGCTTATTACAGCTTTTTCAAGTACAAGTTGAGATACAAATGCTTGAGATTAAATAAGGGAAAAGGAGGGAACGGGGAGAGAAAAAGGGGAGGAAGGAAGAGGAGGAGGAGGAGGAGAAGGGAGGGGATTGGACACTGGGAAAGGATGAGAATGCTGGCCCAAACGTCCGAGGGCGAAATGTCCACAAAGGGTGGATTTAAATATTTAATATTTTGCTGGCCATGGGTATTAGGGGAATAATGTGAGGAGATATGTTAAACATGCCCCTGTTTTGTTCAATAGTGTTCGTTCCTTGAATGATTGCTGCTTCTAAACACTTCCTGCGGATTTTGTCTGGTTCCCGTATCAGCAGCTCTGCATTCTTCCAGTCCATAAGATGGTTTTCCTTGTTTCTATGTGTCACTTATGCATTGGTGGTGACATCATGCCTGACGTCGTAACGGTGTTCACGTATTCGTGTATTCAGGTCGCGTGACGTTTCTCCGATGTAAACTTTATCACATCCTGAACACGGAATACGATAAACACCGGCTTTGGTGCCCGGTGTCTGGATGTTGTGTGTTTCCGTCTTCGTGATGTCTTTTATTGTTCTGCTTGTCTGGCACACTATTTCCAAGTTGGTGGTTCTTAAAAGACGTGTCAGGTTGGTGGCAACGTCGCCGGTTGGCAACACGAGACGTCTTGTTGTGCTGTCCTGCTGCCTACGGCTTTCCCGAATCTTAGCGGCCTGCTGTCTGCAATTATCTAAAAGAAATTCTGGAAATTTTAGTGTTAAAAAGGTCTCTTTAATAAACCTGCACTCTTCTTCTAAGTATTTTGAACTACATATCCTAAATGCCCTAAGGAAAAAACCTATTACTACTCCTCTCTTGGTCCTTATATCATGGTGGGAGTAGAAATGAATTAAATCATTTTTGTTGGTGGGCTTTCTATACACATTTGTATCTCAACTTGTACTTGAAAAAGCTGTAATAAGCAAAACGTCGTACAAATAAAGGCTCCGTCCTCATATGGTGTTTACCTCGTCAATCTTGTCGGCAAACTGCCACTTTTAAGCATATATATATATATATATATATATATATATATATATATATATATACACATACATATATACATATTATATGTATATATATATGTAAATATATATATATACATATATAAACATATATATACATATATATGTATGTATATATATATATATATATCTTTATATATATATATATATATATATATATATATATATATACATATACAGTATATATTTGGGGGAACGAGGAAGTGGGAAGAGTTTGTGTTAAGGGAAGGGTGGTGGTTGTACAATATAGGTCAAAAGCTTGTGTGTCTTTGTTGTCAAACAACTTGAAAAGTGAGGAAATTTAGTTGCGGTCGCCTATGTCAACTTGCTTTGTCTCCACCCCTCCCCTCTCCCACTCCCTCCAGCTCTGAACACAAAAGAATAAATATTAGAAAATCTTATTCTGTCGCCAAAATTTCAGACTACATAAGCTTGGATGTACAAGTGATTATTCGTAATTTAATTTGACGTGTGTAGCACGGGTAGATACACACACACACACACACACACACACACACACACACACACACACACACACACACACACACACACACACACACACACACACACACACACACACACACACACACGCACGCACACACACACACACACACACACACACACACACACACACACACGCACGCACACGCACGCACGCACACACACACACACGCACACACACATACACACACACACACACACACGCACACACACATACACACACACACACACACACACGCACACACACACACACACACACACACACACACACACACACACACACACACACACACACACACACACACACACACACACACACACACACACACACACACACACACACACACACACACACACACACACACTCTATCTCCGGCGGGGCTGCATGTTTAAACTTATATTCGATTAATTTCTGTTCGAAGTGCCTGATAAAGCCCAAACGAACTGTTGCTGGAGATAGAAGATGTGCTTGTTTTGCTGAAGGATGAGTTTTGGGTCAGAAAGGGGCCTCAGTCGGTCAAGATTATATTCACATTTGATACTCACTCGCTTGGCAAAAAGAAAAAAGAAATATATGTTATAATAATGATGATGATAATAATAATTACTACCACCACTGCTATCACCAGCACCACAAACAACAAAGACTCGTGTCAACAAAGGTGACAGATATCAGTTCGTAATGTATTTTGGTAACCTCATTTCTTGACTTTATTCAGAATTGTTCTGTCACCTATATTTTTCCAGCATACACTGTCATTGTACACGACTTTGAAACATTTATTTATTATTTTTATTTTTTTACAGAAAGTCTTTGATAAATGAATCAAAAAAGTCTCGAAGAAACGTGTTTGAACATGTTGGGATCATTCTAACAATGCGCTCTCCTGTAAGAAAATTTACAAGAATATTTTTTGAAATTGAACATTAGAAAATGGTTGCGATTTTGTTTAAAAAAACGTATTGACATAATTTAAAACTCTGGAGTCCAGTTCAAGTGTCAAAGAATCAACTTTCTGAGCTCTTGCACATAAACAACGTCTTCTTCTAATTCTTCTTTTCCATCTTCCTCTAATTCTTCTTCTTCTCTTTCTAATTCTCCTCGTCCTCCTCCTTCTTTATCGCCTTTTTCTTCTTCTTCTAATTCTTCTTCTCCTCCTCCTCTTCCTCCTCCTTCTTTTCCTCCTACTTCTCCTCTTCTTCCTTCTTTATCGCCTTCTTCTTCGCCTTCTTTTTCTTCCTCTTCGTTCCTTCTTCCCTGCCTTCTACTTCGCCTTCTTCCTTTTCGTCTCCTCCTCTTCTTGTGATGAAGACAGCGAAAGATTTCTTCGGGATGTTTGGAAATACGAAAGAAACATTAAGAAAGATGAAATCCTTCTGTTTTATCAATTTATTGTCCTCTTCTTCTTATGAGTAAGACAGCGAAAGATTTCTTCGGGATGTTTTGGAAATACAAAAGAATAATTAGTAAAGATGAAATCCCTCTGTATTGTTAATTTACTGTTAGGGCGTTATCACATTGGACAATTTTTCCTTCGACAGTTGGAGGAGCTTTCGGGAAGGAACCTCATATGCTGAAGGAAAATAACTTTCCTCCAGCTTCTCGAATGACATTGCTGAGAAAACATAATAGTTTGCCAAAGTGATTTGACGGTGGAA
>NC_134813.1:10230360-10235360 GCF_046742065.1 Oratosquilla oratoria
GAGAAAATTCTGAAGGAAGAGTAGGAAGAGGAAAGGAAGAGGAGGAGGAAGGAAGGAAAAGAGGACACAGAGAAAATTGTGAAGGAAGAATGGGAAGAGGAAAAAAGAAGAAATGATAGAGAGGAGACGAAAGAGGAAGAGAGGAAAGAGAGAGAATTAAATTCTCCGCATTTGAGGAGAAGTAGAGGAAAGAATAACATAAGATAGAAAAAATAATGGAGGAGGATATAGCCAGGGGGAAAAACAAAGAATTTATTTATTTATTTATTAATTTCTATATGGTTTAACGTCACAAACTCCACCCTATCAGGAGGCTAGGACGGTGCCTCTCACAGAGGGCTTTGTAGCATGGAATTTAATGAACCATGCCCTTGGTTCAACTTCGCCGGTGGCAGGATTCGAACCGCCATCCCCTCGACCTACGCCACAAGTAACGACGCAGTAGATGTAGGGAAAGAAAGAAGATGGAGAAGAGGAGGAAAGCAAAGCAAAGCAAAGCAAAGCAAAGCAAAGCAAAGCAAAGCAAAGCAAAGCAAAGCAAAGCAAAGCAAAGCAAAGCGAAGCGAAGCGAAGCAAAGCAAAGCAAAGCAAAGCAAAGCAAAGCAAAGCAAAGCAAAGCAAAGCAAAGCAAAGCAAAGCAAAGCAAAGCAAAGCAAAGCAAAGCAAAGCAAAGCAAAGCAAAGCAAAGCAAAGGAAAGCACAGCACAGCACAGCACAGCAAAGCAAAGCAAAGCAAAGCAAAGCAAAGCAAAGCAAAGCAAAGCAAAGCAAAACAAAGCAAAACAAATCAAAGCAAAGAAAAGCAAAGCAAAGCAAAGCAAAGCCAGAGTAGAAGTAAAAGAAGATGAAGAATCGGTGGAATGCTTTTGTTTATTGTATTTATTCATTTATTTAAGTAATTTATTTGTTCCATTTATCTTCAGAAAGTAGGAAGAGAGGAAATAAAAGAGAGAGGAAATAATAGAAGTAGGAGATATAAGGAAAGTTATTGTAACAAGTGGGGAGGTAACCCAACGTAGGCCCAAAAATTCCAGCGGTTTGCTGTGCAACAGACGGGGCTTTGCTCTATCAAAGGGGGTTTTTCACTTCCCTCTGCGTGGAAATGGGATGGTGTTTTGAGTTGAAGTAAAGAATAGAGAAGAATTACGAAATGGGATTGAATATTGAGGAGTCGGAGAAAGTTGATGAAAAATATGGAAAGAGGGAAGCGGACGAGGGGGAAGGGAGAGGAAGAAGAAAATAGGAATAAATAAAGAAATAGAGGAGAAATGGAAAGGAAAAAGAGAAAGAACAAGTCCAAGCCGAGGGGGGGGGGATTGGAGATGCATGTAAAGATAGAGAGAAAGAAAGAAAGAGCAGAGGAATAAAGAGGAGGAGTAAAGAGGAAAAAAGAGAAAAGGGGAAAGAGAAGAGAAGAAGGGATAATACTTTGTAGAGACGAAGGGAGAAGAGGAAGAGGAGAAGGAAGGGACGAAGAAGGAAGAGGAGGAAGAGGATAATACGTTGTAGAGACGAAGAGGGAAGAGGAAGAGGAGAATGAAGGGACGAAGAAGGAGGATGAGGAAGAGGATGACACTTTGTAGCGACGAAGAGAGAAGAGGAAGAGGAGAATGAAGGGACGAAGAAGAAGGAGAAGGAAGAGAATAACACTTTGTAAAGACGAAGAGGGAAGAGGAAGAGGAGAATGAAGGGACGAAGAAGAAAGAGAAGGAAGAGGATAACACTTTGTAGAGACGAATAGGGAAGAGGAAGAGGAGAATGAAGGGACGAAGAAGAAAGAGAAGGAAGAGGATAACACTTTGTAGAGACGAATAGGGAAGAGGAAGAGGAGAATGAAGGGACGAAGAAGGAAGAGAAGGAAGAGGATAACACTTTGTAGAGACGAAGAGGGAAGAGGAAGAGGAGAATGAAGGGACGAAGAAGGAAGAGAAGGAAGAGGATAACACTTTGTACTGTAGAGACGAAGAGGGAAGAGGAAGAGGAGAATGAAGGGACGAAGAAGGAAGAGAAGAAAGAGGATAACACTTTGTAGAGAGGAAGAGGGAAGAGGAAGAAGAGAAGGAAGGGGTGAAGAAGAAGGAGGAGGAAGAACTAGAGTGATGGGTGAAGAAAGAGGAGGTGGAGGAGGTGGCAGAAAGAAAGAGGAAGAGAAGGAAGAGAGAAAAGGTGAAGAATGGTTGAGGAAAGAGAGGGAGTGAGAGAGAAGAGAGAATATGTTTGGAGAAAGAGAAAAAGAGAGGAAAAAAGAGGATAGTGAATGGGGGAGAGAGGAGAAGAGGAGATAGAGAAAAGGACGAAGAGAAATAGAACGAATAGAGAAATGATAAACACGAGAATAGACCCCCAGAGATGATGAAGGAAAAGAAAGATGGAAAGAAAATTAAAATAATTAAAACGACGAAAAAGAGAAAGAAAGGAAGAAAGAGAGGGAAAGAAAAAAGAAGAAGAAAAATATTCCGAGGAAAATGAAGGACAAAGAAAGAAAAGTTCGATTCATTACGAATTAGAGAGGGGAAGAGAGCGAGATAAAGAGAGCTCTCTCATTGATGTTGCCAGTTTGTTAATTTCTCTCTTTGAAAGAAAATGACTTATTAGTGTTTCACTTGAAACAATTTCTGATCAAATGAACTGCCTTCCAATTGCTTATGAACATAACTAGAAACCCCCACCACCATCTCTCCCCCACCCTCCACCCCTGAAGGCTGTTGCACAAACGCTCTAAAAAGTATTTTTACTATTTTGTAATAGAAAACGCTGAGTGGGGTTCCTTACGTTGGTAAAGAATTTTTTTTGGGTCGTCACCCAAGAATGTTAAGGGCATTAGGAATAGATAAATAAATTAATTGAACAAGTGAAAAGCAGTTATCTTTTGTGAGGTTTGTTGTTGAATAAAATCACCTAGCGGCAACTGAATAGACGATCGAAATGGGTTTACGTTTTCTTACCGTTTTCTTTTAATTCATAAAGGTACAGTGACGAGCCAGAACACTGATACTAAATAATAATAATAATAGTAATGATAATGATGATGATGATGATGATAATAATAATAATAATAATAATAATAATAATAATAATAATAATGATAATAATAATAATAATAATAATAATAATAATAAAGATAATAATGATATTAATAATAATAATAATAATAATAATAATAATAATAATAATAATAATAATAATAATAATAATAATAATAATAATAATAATAATAGTAATAATAATAATAATAATACATACATACATATACCAAGGCTTTTTCCCCCCTTCCAAGGGAGGTAGCCAAAAAGGGAAAGGCATAAAAACACTCCCACCCATTTCATCCCTAGATACACTCCACTCCTGGATGACGGGTCATCCCTGCACCCTGCCCACCGCCCTGGGTCAGAAGCAGTGTCGCAAGACACAGTACATCCACAGCAAGGCCGCTTCATTTAATCGGCGACCCCCCCTCTCCGTCCCCCTCTGCATATAAGGCGAGGACGGGGAGAAATCCCTTCGGGCTGCGTCAAAATTTACTCACACATACTACCCCGGCCCCCCCCCCCCCCGCCTATTCCTCCTCATGCAGTCACAACATCATCTATATACAACCATTCTCCACTCACCTCTGTCTTCCGTCCTCTCCCGTCCTTCCTCAACAGACATTCCCCTCTTCCCCAAAGCCCCCTTCACCCCATCCATCCACCTCATCCTAGGACGTCCCCTCATGTTCACTCCCTCCACATCTGCCTTCCATACCTCTTTTACTAGTCTTTCTTCACTCATTCTTTCCATGTGTCCAAACCATCCTAATATTCTTTCATCGACCCTATCTCCCAAATCCTTTTTCACCCCTGTTCTCCTCCTCACCTCCTCATTTCTCACCCTATCCAGCCTAGTAACCCCCACCATACTTCTCAGACACCTCATCTCAAACACATTCAAACTCCTTCTCTCTTCTTCTCTTATGTTCCACGTTTCTGCCCCATACAGTGCTGTTGGCACATCACTCCTTCATACAGTCTCCTCTTCGCATCCATTCCCAAATGTCTATTCCTCATTACACTCTTTAAACCACCAAGGCATTTACTCGCTTCTCTCAATCTACATTCTACCTCCACCTTCACTCCACCTTTTCCTGCCACATTTGCACCCAAGTATCTAAAACTATCCACTTCCTCCAGTCGCTCTCCCTTAATGCTCACGTCCAGTCTACTGCCACTTTTTATCCCTTGTACATCTCACCTTACTTTTACCCACATCTATCTTTAGCTTTCTTCTATCACATACTCTCTCAAACTCTGCCATCAACTTCCTCAATCCCTCCTCTGACCCTGCCACAAGCGCAGTGTCGTCCGCAAACAACAGCTGGCTCACCTCCCACTTTTCTCCATTTTCTTTAACCATCTCCAACCTGACCCACTACCCTAGCATTCACCTCTCGCACCACCCCATCCATGTATAAGTTGAACAGCCAGGGCGACATAACGCATCCTTGACGAAGTCCCACCTTTACTTCAAACCACTTACTCTCTCCATTTCTAATCCTGACACATGCTCTACTACTCTCATAAAAACTCTTGACAGCTCCCAAAAGCTTTCCTCCTATCCCATAAATCTGCATAACCTCCCACAGTGCCTTTCTGTCTACCCTATCATAAGCCTTTTCCAGATCCATAAAAGCCCAAAAAACATCCTTCCCCTTTCCTATAGCTTTCTCACATATCTGTCTTACCACAAAGATCTGATCTACACAACCTCTACCTGTCCTAAATCCACACTGTTCCTCACCAATTACTCCTTCTGTTCCTCTCCTAATCCTCTCAATTAAGATCCTCCCATAAGCCTTCCCTACTACACTTAACAGGCTAATCCCTCTGAAACTACTACATTCACACTTGTCCCCTTTTCCCTTGTAAAGAGGAACTATACAGGCACTTCTCCAGTCCTCCGGTACTCTACCCTCTCTCCAGCAAACATTAAATAACCTCACCAACCAGTCCACCATCACTGAA
>NC_134813.1:10242860-10245360 GCF_046742065.1 Oratosquilla oratoria
CTTCCCCTCCCCCTTCCCCTTTCCCTTTCCCTTTCCCTTCTTAAGCCTCCAAATTATTTCCTCCCCCTTCCTCTTCCCCTTCCCCTTTCCCTTCCCCTTCCCCTTCCCCTTTCCCTTCCCACCTTCCCCTTCTTTATCCTCAACCCCTCCACCTTTCCCATCCCCTTCCCCACCCTCCAACTTCCCCTTTCCCCTTCCCCTTCCCCTTCCCCCTCCCACCTTCCCCTTCTTTATCCTCAACCCCTCCACCTTTCCCATCCCCTTCCCTACCCTCCAACTTCTCCCTTCCCTTCCCCTTCCACCTCCCCTAACGCCGCCTCTTCCTCCCTTTTCCTTTCCTTTCTCCCCTTCCCTTTCAAGCCCTCTTCTTTTCCTCCTCTTCCCTTCTTTCCTTTCCCTTTCCTTAAGTTTCCCGCTGCGCCTTCTTCTATTTCTCCTCCGTCCTCTCCTTTCCCTTCCCGTCTCCCCTTCCTCTTGATCCTCTTCCTTCTTCACCATCCTTTTCCTTCCTCCTCCTTTCCATCTTCCTACTCTTCCCTCATCTCTTCCTTTCCCCTATCCCTCCCTTCCCTTCCCCTTTCCCCATCCTTTTTCTTTCCTCCCTCCTTCTCCTCATTTCCCACAACACTTCCCTTCTCTTTCCTTACCCCTTACCTTCCTTTTCCCTTCCCTTCCTCCTCCCCTTCCATTCCTCCTCCCCTTCCCTTCTCTCCCCTTCCTCTTTCCCTTCCCTTCCTTCTTTCCTTGCCTTTCCCCCATCCCTTCCCTTCCTCCCTCCCTCCTCTTCTTCGGCCTCATCATCTTTCCCGTCCGTATTTTACCTTCTTTGGGCTTCAAGTTCTTTGTCTGTCGGATGTGAGGCGCCTTGACGGATCTTATTGGATGCTGTTGAAAGACGCTCAAGATTCTCACAAGGGGGGGGGGGATGGAGGCTGTGTCGAATGATGATAGATAGTGATGATAATAATAGTAGAAATAATGATTATAATGGTGTACTTCTACTACTACTACTACCCTTATCCAAAATATATAAGAACAATGATATTGGATATATATATACATATATTATGCTATTACTACATTACTGCTGCTGCTGCTGCTGCTGCTACTACTACTACTACTACTACTACTACTACTACTACTACTACTACTACTACTACTACTACTACTACTACTACTACTACTACTACTACTACTGCTGCTACTACTACTACTACTGCTACTACTACTACTACTGCTACTACTACTACTACTACTACTACTACTACTACTACTACTACTACTACTACTACTACTACTACTACTACTACTACTACTACTACTACTACTACCACTACTACTACTTCTACTACTACTACTACTAGTAATAAAGGTTTCACAAATGGGAATTATATGTTCATTTGAATTATATTTTGTCCCCTTTACGGGATATTATTTGGCTGAAAACATCCTCTTCTGCTTGAGGGAAATGAACAATGAAAGTAAATTAATAGGAGGAAAGAGGAGGAAGAGGAAGAGAAAGAAGAGGAAAAGATGGAAGAAGAAAAGGAGGAGGAAGAAGAGGAGGAGGAAGAAAAACAGGAGGAGGAGGGAAAGGAGGAAGAACAGGAGGAGGAGGAGGAGGCTTCAAAGGAGAAGGAGGAGGAGGAGGAGGAAGAAGAACAGGAGGAGAGAAAAGAGGGAAAAGAGGAAAAACGGGAGGAGGAGGAGGAGGAGGAGGAGGAAGAAGAGGATGGGGAAGAAGAACAGGAAGATAAGGGAAAACAGGAAGAATAGGAGGAGGAGGAGGAGGAGGAGGCTTCAAAGGAGGAGGAGGAGAAGGTGAAGAAGAAGAGGAGGAGGAGGAAGAGGAGGAGGAGGGAAAAGAGGAAGAACAGGAGGAGGAGGAGGCAGCAGAGGGGAAACGTGGGTAGGAGAGGGGGGTGAGAGGCATAGGGGAAGGAAAGAGGGGAGGGGGGGACAAGAGGGAGGGAGGGAGGAGGGGAGAGGAGCAGGGGGGACAACGAGGGGGAAAAGGGGTGGGGTTGGGGGGAATGGTTGATTTGTTATTTACATTATTGTAGTTTTTATTTATTAATTTATTATTATTACAAGCACCCGGACCTGGCTTCGCCAGGTGTGCTTGGCCTACGGCGTAGCTCGCTTCGCTCGCGAAGGAGTCTTCAAAATCTCCTAAAGGAGCCTTCAGCCTCCAAAAGGAGTCGTCAATGTCTCCCGACGTTGTCGTCAAATTCTCTCGCTCTTTCTCTCGCTCTCTCTCTCTCTCTCTCTCTCTCTCTCTCTCTCTCTCTCTCTCTCTCTCTCTCTCTCTCTCTCTCTCTCTCTCTCTCTCTTTCTCTCTCTCTCTCCTTCTCTTTTTCGTAAGGTCAATCAGAAAGGCAATAAAATTTCGGAAGGTGGTCATAAAAACGTCAGGAAATTTTCAAAACAGATAAACTTTATTTTTTTATGTATATAGATTCTCTTGGCAATATTTCGTAAAGATTCTCTTAGCAATATT
>NC_134813.1:10250360-10252860 GCF_046742065.1 Oratosquilla oratoria
CTCTCTCTCTCTCTCTCTCTCTTCTCTCTCTCTCTCTCTCCTCTCTCTCTCTCCTCTCTCTCTCTCTCTCTCTCTCTCTCTCTCTCTCTCTCTCTCTCTCTCTCTCTCTCTCTCTCCTCTCTCTCTCTCTCTCTCTCTCTCTCTCTCTTCTCTCTCTCTCTCTCTCTCTCTCTCTCTCTCTCTCTCTCTCTTCCTCCTACTCTTTCTCTTTCTCCTCCTCCTCTTCCTCCTCCTCCTCCTCATCCCCATGCTTCTCTTCCTTCTCCACTTCATCGTCTTCGTCTTCCTCCTCTTCCTCGTCCTCTTTCTCCACTTTATCCTTCTAAACTTTACGCTCATTCTTCTAATCCGTTTTCTCTTCCTCTTCCTCCACTTCTATTCCTTGAATCTCGTCCTCCTCCTCCTCCTCCTCTTCTTCTTCCTTCACTCATCTCCACAGCCCTGTCTCTTGTTCCTCCTTTCTTTCCCTCTTCTTCCTCCTCTACGACTTATTCTTCCCCCTTCCTCCTCCTCCTCCTCCTCCTCCTCCTCCTCTTCCTCCTCCTCCTCCTCTTCCTCCTCTTCTTCCTTCACTTATCTCCACAGCCCTGTCTCTTGTTCCTCCTTTCTTTCCCTCTTCTTCCTCCTCTACGGCTTATTCTTCCCCCTTCCTCCTCCTCCTCCTCGTCCTCTTCCTCCTCCTCCTCCTCCTCCTCCTCCTCCTCTTCTTTCACTCATCTCCACAGCCCTGTCTCTTGTTCCTCCTTTCTTTCCCTCTTCTTCCTCCTCTACAACTTATTCTTCCCCCTTCCTCCTCCTCCTCCTCCTCCTCTTTTCTTCCTTTCTGTTATTTCCTTTTGATAACTTTCCCTAGCATGTTTCTCTACCCTTCTTTCATTTACATTGAAGATTTTTTTTTTTTTTTGTATTTGCTTCTTCTTCTTCTCTGTTTCTTATTCTTTCGTTTGCTTTCCAGATGACTTGTCTTGTTCCATTGACTCAGTTGCATGTGTGTGTATGAAACTAGGTGTGTGTTTGAGTTTGTGTATATATACAATTATACATATGTGTGTTTGTTTTTGTGCGCGCGTTGTGTGTTCGCTTGTATGCGTCTGTGTGTTTGTGTGTGTGTGCGTGTGTGTGTATGAAACTAGGTGTGTGTTTGAGTTTGTGTATATATACAATTATACATGTGTGTGTTTGTTTTTGTGCGCGCGTTGTGTGTTCGCTTGTATGCGTCTGTGTGTTTGTGTGTGTGTGCGTGTGTGTGTATGAAACTAGGTGTGTGTTTGAGTTTGTGTATATATACAATTATACATATGTGTGTTTGTTTTTGTGCGCGCGTTGTGTGTTCGCTTGTATGCGTCTGTGTGTTTGTGTGTGTGTGCGTATGTGTGTGTGTGTATGTCTAAATCGGTATTTACCTAATCGTACCAAACTGTATTTACCTAACTGTAGTATCCAGGAATGGAGCAACGCTCGTGGGGTCCAGTCACTACAGTAGTTGTCGTACCTAACATCATATAGTGTGCGTATGCGTCTTTTTGGATCACGTGCTGGACTCGTGATCGACAGCTATTTCCCTCTCGGAAGAGAGCTCAGAGCTCGTATGACCGATCTTTGGGTAATGCTGTGACCGTATACACACACACACACACACACACACACACACACACACACACACACACACACACACACACACACACACACACACACACACACACACACACACACACACACACACAACTCCCCGCCCACGAGAGTTGGAGTAACGACTCGAAACGCAGCGATACTGAAATCATTTCAGCCCTGGGCAGGATTCGAGCCCGGACCGCCGTAGTGACAGTCAGGAACTCTACCAACCGCGCCACCGAGTCGTGTGTGTATTTGTGTATGTGTGTGTGTGTGTGTGTGTGTTTGTGTGTTTGTGTGCGTGCGTTTATTCGCTTGACGCCCACTCCACCTCTCCTCATTCAAGTCTTTCTCAACTCTTTTTCCATTTTCCCCTCTTCTCCTCGCTGTGTCTTTCTGATCTATTTCCATTTCTCTTTCGCTTCCCCTTCTCCTCCTCCTCCTCCTCCTCCTCCTCCTTCTCCTCCTCCTCCTCCTCCTCCTTCTCCTTCCCACCTTCGCCTCCTCCTCTTCCTTCTTCGCTTCTCCTTTACCCTTCACTTTCCATTAATGTCACGTGTGTGTGTGTGTGTGTGTGTGTGTGTGTGTGTGTGTGTGTGTGTGTGTGTGTGTGTGTGTGTGTGTGCGTGTGTGTGTGTGTGTGTGAGTGCATGTATCCTCGAGTTATATCACATCTTGTCCCTCATCAGATTGATGCACCTTATTGATTTTACTCTGGCTATGGCACAGGCAGTTTTTATGCAAATACATAATACATACACGAGTACACACACGCGCGTACACACACACACACACGCACACTTAATGCTATTCGAGTTGAACTAAGGTGTGGATGAAATGAAACTGATATAGTTCTGTGGCTCTCAACTTGATAAGTACAATAAAGGTA
>NC_134813.1:10255360-10262860 GCF_046742065.1 Oratosquilla oratoria
GCGGTTGCCAACAATGTATTTTACAACTTACAGTATAATTCAAATGGTGGTGGCTGCCAACAATATTTTACAGCTTGTAATTCAAACATTTTCTGTCTGTTTATTTAGATCTGTATACATTGTGGAAATGAGTATGGACACTGTATTTACTCTAACTCTTTATACATCTTTAAATCTAAGTGATGAAATTACCCTAGGGACTGTATGATGTTGTACTGCCGACTCCCCGGTCGGAACCCAGGTGGCTTGACGGTTAATTTCTGAGGTCAAGCTAAACTGACCGCGGGTCACATCACACAATAGGTGGTCCGTTGCTACTCCCAAGATCTGACGTTTAGTAGCTAATGCGTGCGTATATGCATACTAGAATAGAATGAATAATTGACGCTCAATCTACAGACATTTCTTGCAACGGATCCTCGGCACAGTTACCACTCAATGACCACAGCAAAGTTAATGCTCAGAGAAGATGAAAATATAGTTTTGACATATAAGATAAATGTACCTATATTTTGAGCAATTTCATTATAGGAAAATACGACCGTTTAAAATAAAATTGACTTAATCCTAAGAACATGTGGAGTTAGATACCATATCCGTTCACCTAGGGAAGATGCAATCTTATGGCTCGACTACGAAAGTCGTAACGGGGGAGAAGAGTAGTGAGGAGTAGTTGAGAGGGTTGGTGAGGGTTCTCTATAGTAGGGGTAGTACTAACTGATGATAGAGCCTTCTCTATGTCGAGGCCACGGTAACTCTTTTGATATGATCTTTGTGCAATACGGTCTCTGTGAGATCATACGACCTGAGTGCTTTGACTTTATTATTTGACTCCTGTCCAATGATACGAAAAGGTCCAGTGAACTTTGGGAGAGAGCTTTGAGGTTGGGGGGGTTGAGGGTGCAAACAGTGCCTCCAAGTTCAAAAGTACAATCTCTGTCTGATTTGATATGCAGGCTGGTCATATCGTCCTTAGCCAGATTGAGAGTATTGGTCAATCCAAACTGACCGCGGGTCACATCACACAATAGGTGGTCCGTTGTTACTCCCAGAATCTGACGTCGAGTAGCTAATGCATGCTTGTGCGCATGCGTACACTAGCATAGAATGGATAATTGACCCTCAATCTACAGGCATTTCTTGCAACATGACTATTATTCTTTATCATGGCGAACTCATGAATAGGTGGTCATGAGTTCGATTCTCAGGAACTGCTGCGTGCCTCTTGCCTTGATTCCTGACAGCCCCGGCCAGGTGGGGGAGGCGACCAAAACATCGACCTTAAAAAAAAAAAAAAAAAAAAAAAAATATCCGCAACTGACACGGATGATGGTTCTACAAGTGGTTTTCACTTTCTACTTCGCTGGAGAGAAAATAATAATAATAATGTCTGACGCCAGACGATTTTATTCAGAGATAAGGCGGATGGCATATGGGGCTAGTGCCAGATCGTTTGATTCAGATGAGGGGAAACTGGTGCCAGATGGTTTCTGAGGGGAACGAGTCTTATCTGACGTAGCGAGGTCCCCCTCATCTGAGTTTTATTGCCCAGGGGTTTGGGGTTGGGGGGGAGAAAGGGAGGAAAGGGAGAGAAGGAGAGAGGATGGAAGGAGAATGGAAGAAGAAAGAGAGTGAGAGGAAGAGAATGAAGAAAGGGAGAGAAGAAGGGAGGAAGAGAGAAGACAAAAGGAGGAAGGAAAGGGGAAGAGGGGGAAGGAAAGAAAGAAGATGAAAGAGGAACGTAGGGGAAAGAAGAAGAGAGGAAGAGAGTGAAGAAGGGAAAGAGGAAGGGGGAAGGAGAAGGAAAGGAGGATGGGAAGGGGAAGGGGGGAGGAAAAAAGAGAAGATTAAAGGAGGAAGGGAGGGGAGAGGAAGTGTACAGGGTAGAGGGAGAGAGGAAGAGAATGAAAGAGGGAGAGAGGAATGGAAGGGGAGAAGTGGGGGAGAGAGGAAGAAATTTAGAGGAGGAGAAAGGAGTAAATGATGGAGAAAGAGATAGGGAGGAGGAAAAGTGGAGGGAGGGAATGAAAGAGGGAGAGGGAGAAGAGAGGGAGGGAGAAAGGGGAGGGAAGGAGAGAGGAAGAGGGAGAGAAAGGTGGAGAGGGAACAGGAGAGAAAAGAAAGTGGAAAGAATGAGAGAGTTTGTGAAGAGAGAGAAAGTAAGAGAAGGATAGAGGATGGATGGAGGGACTGAGTGAAAGGAGGGAAAGAGAGGAGGGAAAGAGAGGAGGGAAAGAGAGGAGGGAAAGAGAGGAGGGAAGGAGAGAAGAGACTGAGTGAAGCAAAGTGAGGTAAAGAGTGGAGGAGGGAAGGAGGTGGGGAGGGGATGGAGAGAGAGCAAGCCTGAGCAAGATGCTGTGTAATGATTATCATTTATTTTATATTATTTGTTTTTGTTTTGTTATCATTTGTCTGTTTGATTCTCATATGTTATTAGTTATATATCAATATATTATTATTTTCTATTTACCTGTTTGTTTATTATTTAACTATACCTATGCATCTATTTATGTATTTTATTTGTTATTTACATTATTATACTTTTTATTTATTCATTTATTATTATTATGATTTTTTTTCGCATCCGACCTAGATATGGACCAGAAGGTCTCCTGTCGGCATGCTCCGCCTTTGTAACCCTTTGTAATTCTTTGTGAGGCGGGAAGAGAGAAAAGAGGGGAGAGGGGGGAGGGGGGGCAAATTTGCTGAGCACTGGATGTCCGAAGTTAGGCCCATATTTGTCCTTTTTTTTGACCCCCTAATTCACCCCCCCCCCCTAACCCTTGGGTCCAGTTTTTTGTCCTTACTGCCACTCAAAGTCCTCACTGATTTCTGTTATCATCGTTCTTATTGTACGGTTGTTATCATAACACTATCTTCACTATCACCAACTGGAGTATAGCTGTCACGTCTACTCTCACCATCATCATCATTACCACATCACCATCAGTATCATCATCATCATCATTATGTCCATCACCACCACCCCTCCATCATCATCATCATCATCATCATCATCATCATCATCATCATCATCATCATCATCATCATCATCATCATCATCATCATCATCATCATCATCATCATCATCATCATCATCATCATCATCATCATCATCACCATCATCATCATCATCATCGTCACCACCACCACTAAGTGTTATCAATCAGTGTTAAATATATCAGTACTATTTGTGTGATTAGTATTTGTATTCATTACATTTCTAGATTCGTGCGATGGCAGCTTCATAGCCAAGTAATTAATCCTTATTAATTACGATGAACCTCTTCAATTCAGTGACGCACTTTGTTGACTTTATTCTGGGTCATGGCAGGTGATGAGGTCTCAGGACGAAGAGGTCTCAGGACGAAGACCATTGAAGGGTAACGATCGCTGGAGGAGCTTTCACTCCGGGGTCCCGACCCCCGAAGGTCCATAAAATCGTATACTCGTAGCCATAATAAAGACTACAATGTGTGTAATGACGAAACACTTTCAGTTATCAGATAGTAGAATAACATCGCCGAATGGAGACCATATACAAGGTCTGCAGAGGAGCCTTTGGACCCCCTGTCCTCAGAAGAGGACGAGGAAGAAGAGGAGGAAGAGGAGGAGGAGGATGTAGGTTGAAGAAGAAGAGGTGTGGATGGGGAAAAGAAGCCAAGGATAGGGAAGAAGAAGAGAAGTAAGTGGAAGAGGAGAATGAAGAAGAGGAGGGAAGAGGAGGAGGAGGTAGAAAGGAAGAAGTAGAGAGGGAGGAAGAGGAGGAAGAGAGGGAGTAAAACAGGGAGGAAGAGGAGGAAGAGAGGGAGTAAAACAGGGAGGAGGAGGAGGAGGAGGAGGAGGAGGAGGAGGAGGAGGAGGAGGGGACTTTGGCGCCCCCGTCCTCTTCCTCAGCTAAATAAAAGAACATAACATTCACCAGAATAAAATTTATAAAGTGTGTCAATGTACTGAAATAATGCTGAGATCTTATCGTCAAGGCAGGATTAGAATTATGATGTTGGGGAGATGGGTGAGGGAGATGGGGGTGGGGGGAGATGGGTGGAGGGGATGGGGGTGGGGGTGAGGTGGGGGAGGTAGAAAGTGGGTGGGGGTGGGCGTGAGGAGGTGGTGGGTGGGGGGAGGAGGCCTTGAAGGATGAGTTGACCAATTGCTGATTATAAGTTTTGCTGACGAAGAAAGTTTGCACATTATCTTCAGTGATGCGGAGACATGGGTGATTATGAGGTTCTGTTGTTCATTCTTTCTTTTTCTCTCCCTCTCTATGTCTGTCTGTCTGTCTGTCTGTCTTTTTATCTGATTCTCTCTTTCTTCTCTTTCTCTCTTTATCTCTGAATTTCTCTCTCTCTCTCTCTCTCTCTCTCTCTCTCTCTCTCTCTCTCTCTCTCTCTCTCTCTCTCCTAAAAGAATAGTAGGACAGCGTATAATGTGAGAGTTTTACTGTATATTTTAAACCACTATTAGATGAACACACACACACACACACACACACACACACACACACACACACACACACACACACACACACACACACACACACACACACACACACACACACACACACACACACACACACACACACACACACACACACACACACACACACACACACACACACACACACACACACACACACACACACACACACACACACACACACACACACACACACACGCGCGCGCGCGCGTGCCGTGTCGTGACCTTTATATTTTGTTTAATTATTCATTCATGTATTCATTTAATAAATTTTTCTATTTTTCATGTATACATTTATTGATTCAGTTCCTATCTGTTTTCATTATAAATCCAATGCTATTTCCCAATCCGAGAAAATTTAGGAAAATGACAGTATTTGAATAAAAAAAAATCTTGGATAGGAAGAGAATCTCTGAAGTAGACTTCCAGTGGAAAAAAAAAAAAAAAAAACTCATCGAGGTTGACAACTTCTGAAGACGATTGTGCGCAGAACGACTAAAACACCTTCACTGCGCAGGTTCCTTTTAACTGTTCTGCGCAAAAGGAACACAAAGGAACACAAAGGAAGAACAAACGTATGGAGGTTGACAACTTCTGAAGACGATTGTGCGCAGAACGACTAAAACACCTTCACTGCGCAGGTTCCTTTTAACTGTTCTGCGCAAAAGGAACACAAAGGAACACAAAGGAAGAACAAACAACAGCAGACCTACTGGCCCTAACGAGGCTGCTTGTGTTAACTAAACTAAACTACAGCTAAGAAGACAGGGCAACTAGGCGATAAAAGATGAACTAACAGTACTGCTACTTCTATCCTATCCAAATGCAATTAAATGCCAGGTTGTCATATATTTTATTGCAAAGGATAATGTTTTAATTACGGATTAGATTCCAAGTATTTATCTAAGCGATTTTTAAATGTTGTTATTGTGTTACTTTCAACGATAGTGGAATGTAACGAATTCCACGCATTAACAACCCGTTTAAAGAAGTGCTTACTTTCGTTCGAAGAGAATCTTTTGTCAATTAATAATCGTGACGTCTTCTTGTATTTGATTGGTCTAATAAGAAGTAATCTTTGACATTGATGTTGTCAAAGCCTTTGAACATTTTAAAAACCTCAATCAAATCTCCTCGCATTCTTCTTTTTGAAAGTGAGAATAAGTTTAGACTTTTAAGTCTTTCTTCATACGGCAGATTTCTCAGCCTTGGTATCATTTTGGTCATTCTCCGTTGCACTCTTTCTAGTTTATTAATATCTTTCTGGTAGTATGGGGACCAAAATTGCACACAGTATTCGAGATGGGGACGGACCAAGGAATTATAGAGGTTTAGCAATATTTTTTCTGATTTATTTTCGAAGACTCTTCCGATGAAGCCAACCAATTTATTTGCTGTTTTAACAACTTCTGAGCAATGTTGACTTGGCTTCAAGTCATTTGATATTAAAACTCCTAGATCTTTTTCTTTAGTTACTGAATCCAGTATTTCGCCATTCATTTGGTATTGGATGTGATCATTGTTACCTCCAATGTGCATGACTTTACATTTGTTAACGTTAAATTTCATTTGCCACTTGCTAGCCCAGCTTGATAATCTGTCTAGATCGGATTGCAGAGTTTCTTTCTCTTTGGTGGTTGTTACTTTACCGGTAATTTTTGTGTCATCAGCAAATTTTGATACTTTGCAGAGGAGGTCGTCGTCTAGATCATTTACATATATTAAAAACAAAACGGGTCCCAAAACTGATCCTTGTGGTACGCCACTTTTAGCGTCGAGCCAGCTAGATGAGGCCCCGATAATTACAACTCTTTGTTTTTGCTCTGAGAGCCGATCTTTAATCCAGTTGTGGATACTACCGGAAATACTGTGCGTTTTTTATTTGTCGAGCAATCGTTTGTGGAGAACTTTATCAAATGCATTCTGAAAATCTAGATAAATTATATCAACTGATCTACATTCCTCGTATTTGTTAAAGACGTCATGAAAGTAGTCGAAGAGATTAGTTAAACATGAGCGTTTGCTACGGAAGCCATGTTGCGAATCTTTCATAATTTTATTTTCTTCTAAAAATTTCACTACACAGTCACGAATGATGGTCTCTAGCAGTTTACATACAATCGAAGTCAGGCTAACCGGTATGTAGTTGTCTGGTTGAGATTTGTCCCCTTTCTTGAATATTGGTGTTACGTTAGCACATTTCCAATCTGATGGGACTTTACCAAGTGCTAAAGATTTGTTGAAAAGGATGCACAAGGGTTTACTGATTTGATTTTTTATTTCTCGCAGAATTCTAGGTGAATTTTTGTCAGTTCCCGGGGCTTTATTTATTTTGAGCTTATCAATCACTTGTACGACATCACTTTCGGTAATTATGAGTTTTGGGACATTTTATGTTCTGGTGGCTGATACACTGAGCAATCCTCGTCTGTGAAGACGGATGCAAACAAATGATTAAGGATTGAGGCCATCTCATTTTCATCATCCGTATGTTTACCTTCATCGTTATTTAATGGTCCAATGCCGCAGGTAAGCGTTTTCTTCTTATTCGCATAACTATAAAAAAAAAATTAGGGTTCGATTTGCTTGCCTCAGCAATATACTCTTCAAGATTTTTCTTACTACGCTTTATCAGTGTTTTGGTTTCGCGGCGAATTCTGTCTAGTGTTAGTTTATCGTCTTGGCTTTTAGTTGATAAATACTTTTTGTACGCACGCCTTTTACGAGAGAGGTTGTTACTAATTTCCCTATTCCACCACTTTGGTTTATTTGTTGCCGGGCGCCTCTCACGATAGGGAACACAGAGATTTACAGCATTGTTTAGCTCCGTGGTGAAGTTTCCCCACGCTTTATCAATATCAATCTCGTTCGAAGTTGTACTCCAATCTGAGTTTTCCAGTAATGATCGGAGTCTATTAAAATTGGCTTTACGGAAGTCGGGTACTTTTTCTTTGCTAATCTTACACAAATTAGCTTCCATTTTAATTTTGAATGTGATGATACGATGATCGCTAGCGCTGA
>NC_134813.1:10270360-10275360 GCF_046742065.1 Oratosquilla oratoria
AAAAAAAAAAAAAAAAAAAAAAAAAAAAAAAAAAAATCCTTTCCCCTCCCCCCCACACCTCCTACATCCCTCATCCATGTCTTCCACATTCCTCCACATCCTTGAGACATTGATTAACACCCTTTTCGCATTCCTCCACACACCTCCACAAGAACTCGCCTCCCTTTCTCCACATACATCGAGGCTCCTTCCACATCCTCTTCAGAAACTCCTCCACTTCCTCCACCTCCTCCTCCTCTTCCTCTGCCTCCTCCCTCTCCTCCTCCTCCTTCTCCTCCGCTTCCTTATTGCCAACCATCCTCTTTCTACTGATTCTCCATCTCCTCTTCCTCCTCTTCCTCTTCCACTTTCTCCTCCACCTCCTTATCGCCCTCCTCCTCCTCTTCCTCCTCCCACCTCCTCTTTCTCGTCCTCTTCGTTTCCCACCTTCTTTCTTTCCTCCTATTTCTCTTCCTCCTCCTCCTCCACTTTCTCCTCCTTTTCCTTGTTACCCTCCTCCTCCTCCTCCTCTTCCTCATAAGAACATAAGAATGAAGGAGACTGCAAGACTATAAGGCTTACACTAGGGAGTTCCATGTCCATTACCACCTGTCATCCCCATCCATAAATTGTCTAACCGTTTCTTAAAACAACCGGTAGTTTCAGCGCTTACGACGTGGTTACTAAGCCAATTCCTTTCGTTGACCAACCTATTAGTAAACCAATTCTTGCCTATTTCCTTCTTAAATCTAAATTTGTCCAGTTTAAACCCATTACTGCAAGTCCTGCCTTGTTGTCTTAACATGATGACCTTTTTTGCGTTACCCTTGTTAAAGCCTTTGATCCACTTGAACACCTCTAATAGATCACCCCGCACTCTGCGTCTTTCCAAAGGATGTAAGTTAAGGTGCCTATGGCTCTCCTCGTAAGGTAAATTTCTGAGCCCATGTATCATTTTGGTCATTGTTCTCTGTACTGATTCTAGTGAATTTATGTCCATTTTATAGGACGGAGACCTAAAATGTACCTCATAATCAAGGATGAATCTAACTAACGCTAGATAGAGTTTGATAATTACCTCTGCACTTCTATTCGTAACTGTCCTAGCAATGAAAGCCTAATGCTCTGTTAGCTTTATTCCTGGCGCTAATACACTGTGTCCTAGATTTATGGTCAGGACTCACTAGAACTGGATTTAAGGTCAGGACTCACTAGAACTCCCGATTCTCTCTCGCTCTCCATTTCCTCTCCCTTGTCCTCTTCCTTTTCCATCTCCTCTTTCTCCTCTCCTCCCATCTCCTCTCCCTTATCCTCCTATTTCTCCTCCTCCTCCTCCACTTTCACTTCCGCCTCCTCATTGCCCTCTTCCTCCTCCTCTTCCTCCTCCCACCTCTCCCTAGTCCTCTTCCTTTCCCAGCTTTTCCTTCTCTTCTCCTCCTCCCATCTCCTCTCCCTCATCCTCCTGTTTCCCTTCCTCCTCCTTCTCCTCCTCTTCCTCCTCCTCCTCCACTTTCTACTCCCCCTCCTTATTGCCCTCCTTCTCCTCCCACCTCCTCTCCCTCGTCATCTTCCTTTCCCACCTCCTCTTTCTTTCCTCCTCCTCCCATCTCCTTTCCCTCCTCCTCATATTTCTCCTCCTCCTCCTCCTCCTCCTCCTCCCTCTTCCTCGTCCACCACGATCCTCTCCAGACTTGTTTTACTCCAGATGGTGCTCGGAGACGAAGGTGTCTGGAGAAGTTGGAGAAGCGGCTGCTGGCGCTACGTCAGGAAGAGGAAGAGAAGGACAATGCAATATTCATTTTGTTTTCGCTCATATTCTCTTGATCTCTAGCTATTCCCCTTCTCTCTCTCTCTCTCTCTTTCTCTCTCTTTCTCTCTCTTTCTCTCTCTCTCTCTCTCTCTCTCTCTCTCTCTCTCTCTCTCTCTCTCTCTCTCTCTCTCTCTCTCTCTCTCTCTCTCTCTCTCTCTCTCTCTCTCTCTCTCTCTCTCTCTCGTTCTCTCTCTCTCTCTCTCTCTCTCTCTCTCTCTCTCTCTCTCTCTCTCTCTCTCTCTCTCTCTCTCTCTCTCTCTCTCTCTCTCTCTCTCTCTCTCTCTCTCTCTCTCTCTCTCTCTCTCTCTCTCTCTCTCTCTCTCTCTCTCTCTCTCTCTCTTTCTCTTTCTCTCTGACCTTCCTTCCTTTTCCTCCTTCACTTCTATTTCTTCTTCATTCCTCCTTTCTTCCTTCTTTTGTGCCCTCTTCCTCCCTCCTCCCCTTCCCCTCCCTCCTCCCTCTTTCCCTCCTTCTCCCTTCTTCCCTCCTTCCTCCTCGTTCCTCCTCCTCCCCTCCTCCTCCTCCCCACCTCTTCTTCCCCTCCTCCTCATCTCCTCCTTCTCCTTTTCCTCTTCTTCCACTCCTCGTCCTCCGCTCCTACTCCTTTTCTTCTTTTCCTCCCCTCTTCCTCCTCCTCCTCCTACTCTTCCTCCACTCCTATTCCTCTCTTTTTCCTCCCCTCTTCCTCTTCTCTTCCTTTCCCAGCTTTTTTTTCTCTTCTCCTCCCATCTCCTCTCCCTCATCCTCCTGTTTCCCTTTCTCCTCCTTCTCCTCCTCTTCCTCCTCCTCCTCCACTTTCTACTCCGCCTCCTTATTGCCCTCCTTCTCCTCCCACCTCCTCTCCCTCGTCCTCTTCCTTTCCCACCTTCTCTTTCTTTCCTCCTCCTCCCATCTCCTTTCCCTCATTCTCCTATTTCTCCTCCTCCTCCTCTACCAGCCATTTTCCTTCCTCTTTCTCGTCTCCCTCCTCCTCCTCATATATCTCCTCCTCGTCTTCCTCGTCTTCCTCATCCTCTTCGTCTTCTTCCTCCTCCTCTTGTCTTTCTCCTCATCTTTTTCCTTCACGTCTTCTTCGTCTCACTCCTCTTCTTCCTCCTCCTTTTCTTCGTTTTTCTCCCCCTCTTCGTCTTCTTCTTCTTCCTCGTCTTCTTCCTCCTCCCCTTCTCCTCCTCCTCGTCTCGTCTCACTCCTCGCCTTCCTCCTCCTCCTCGTCCTCCCCTTCCTCCTCCTTGTCTTCATCCTCTTCGTCATCTTCCTCCTCCTCGTCTTCCCTCGTCTCGACGGGCCATTATTCCTCGTTACGTCTTCCGATCATAAACTCCCCCCCTCCCCCTCCCCCTCCTCCTCCCCTCCCCCTCCCCCTCCTCCTCCCACCCTCCCCCGTCGACCTTTTGACCTTCGCTGTTACCCGCCCTGACCCTTCGGTGAGAGCGTCACGTTTTCTTTGGATAAAATCGCCCCGACGGCAGATATAGAAAACGTAAATCCCAAATCTCCACGAAAAGATGAACCGAATTAGGCATCGCCTGGGTTAACCCTTTTCCGCTAGTAAGGCAGTTTCTTGCACACCGACGCAACCAGTTGCATGAAACCGATCGCAACGGATACATACAGTCTGTGAAAGCAGTATTCTCTGTGCGTTTACCCACTAGCAATCAAGTACGCCGACGCTACCGGTTGCATGAAACCGATCGCAACGGATACATACAGTCTGTGAAAGCAGTATTCTCTGTGCGTTTACCCACTAGCAATCAAGTACGCCGACGCTACCGGTTGCATGAAACCGATCGCAACGGATGCCGTACTCTGTATATTCATATGCGTATAATTTCTCTTTTCTTGTTATTTCAGAAATGTACTAAATACTTGGTTACTAGAAAACAAACGTACAGTAATACTGCATTCATAGGGGGTGGACACCCGTTGCGATCGGTTTCATGCAACCGGTTGCGTCGGTGTGTGAGCAGCCTAAGGAATGTCTCACTTGAATAAAATCGCCTGACGGCAGCCTAAATAGAATACTGTCTCCCTTTTTCTACACGACTGGGACGCGCCCCACATTACGTTTTCTAAACATTGGGAGGTTGTGTAACTCCGTTTTCTAAACATTTGGAGGTTGTGTAACTCTCTTCCTCGTGACGTTTTTATTCACTTATTGTATTCATTTAATGTATTTAACTATTTTGGGAGCCCAGACTTCGATGTAGACAAATCAAATTAGTTTTATCTTTATTGATTTTATTCTTTTTCTCTTTCCTTCTCCTCCTCTTCCTCCTCCTTTCTCCTCCTTTTCCTTCCTCCTTCCTTCATCCTCCCTCTTCCACCTCCTTGCCTCCCTCCTCCTCTTCTCTTCCTCCACCCGCTACTCCTTCACCTTCTCCTCTTCTTTCTCCTCCTGCTCTTCCTCCTCCTCCTCTTCCTTCTCTTCCTCCTTCTCCTTTTCCTTCTCCATCTCTCTTCCTTCTCTTCCTTCTCTTCCTCCTTCTCCTTTTCCTTCTCCATCTTTTTGTTCCTTCTCCTCCTCTTCCTCCTCCTCTTCCTCCTCTTCCTCCTCCTCCCTGTCCCTCACTGGTCACTTTCCTCTCCTTGTATCATTTTCTTTTATTCTTTTTCTTTTTATAATCTTCGTCTTCTTCCAAGATTTATTCTTCCTTACGTCTTTCTCTATATTGCCTACGACATCACGTCCTGATACTCCTCCTTCTCCTCCTCCTCCTCCTCGTCCTCCTCCTCCTCCTTCTCCTCCTCCTCCTTCTCCTCCCCTCTTCCTCCACTCCTCCTCCACTCCAACACCTCCTTCTCTTCTTCTCCTCTCCTCATCCACCCCTACTCCTCCTTTCTTCCTCCTCTTCCCTTCTTCCTCCCCTCTTTCTTCCCTCCCCTCTTCCTCCTCATCCTCCTCCTCCTCCTCCTTTTCATACTATTTCCTATTTATGTATTTCTTAATTTGTTTATTTATCAATTTATTCCTCCCCCGTTAATTATCATCTTTAATAAGTAATTAATGTCTAACAAACTGACATATGAAAAGTTAGAGACCTTTAGTCATACAGTATCTAAATTACTCTAACCTAACTTAACCTAACCCAATCTAACCTAACCGAAGTGAACTTAACCTAACCTAGATTAAGCGAACTTAACCTAACCAAACCTAACCTAACTTGACCTAATCTAAGGTAACCCAACCCAATTTAATGGAGCCTACCTCAAT
>NC_134813.1:10297860-10300360 GCF_046742065.1 Oratosquilla oratoria
TTCGTCCGTTTGTTTGGGAATATTTGTGTGTTTGAGTACATTCTTGCGCGTGTTTGTATTCAAATGCATGTATGTAAAGGTGAACATGCACAATGAAATACAAGAAAATACAGAAAAAAATATTGACGTTGAAGAGTCGGCTTCCCCACAAAAACAAAAACAAAAAAACATCAACAATCTTCCTGTAGATAGAAGCAGAAACAAAAAGTATTTTTCTTATAAAAAAAAAAAAAAAATACCCATCTAGTACTATCTCACTCCACTCCTATTGTGTCGCTTCGACATGTGGACACTTCCATTAGATACAAGAAAAAGATAAGCAGAATTTGGAATGCGATGCTCGGCAATACATTACATACAGTCTTATCAAAAGTTTTGTACTACAAAATACTTTTCAGTCTTTATGTATAGCGCTTGTTAGTGGCTTCTGGTACATTTTTTTATATAGGAAAACACATTTTATTGTGAAAATAAAGACTATATATAAGATATATCGAATAGTTAATCAGCGATAAAAGCTATATTTGTATAATAGATTCCGTTGGATGCTTCAAGATTTTTGTCCAAGGCTGTACCAACACAAATAAGCAAAGCAGCGCTACGATATGCTACAGGCAGAGAGAAAAAAAAAAAAAAACTCTGATTTAAGCCAGTTTGGGAAACAAATAGTAGGATTGTAATACGCGATCGCTGGCTTCGTTTTACCGATAAGGGAGCCACTATTTGTTTAGGCCATCCGAATACTTAGGGCAAAGGTGAAAGCTCCAGCTGGTGGTACTATTTTTCCCGTGAGATTCTCACTTTGTAGAGGTGAGATAGAGGATAGAATTGTAAAGAAGAAGAAGAAGAAGAGGAGGAAGAAGAAGAAGAGGAGGAAGAAGAAGAAGAAGAAGAAGAAGAAGAAGAAGAAGAAGAAGAAGAAGAAAGAAGAAGAAGAAGAAGAAGAAGAAGAAGAAGAAGAAGAAGGGTGAGAAGAAGAAGGAGGGAGAGGAGGAGAAGAATAAGGAGAAGAAGAAGGAGGAGGAGGAGGAGAAGGAGTAGAAGAAAAAGAAGGAGAAGAAGAAGAAGAAGAAGAAGAAAGAAGAAGAAAGAAGAAGAAATAGGAAAAGAAGAAGAAGGAGAAGGAAAAGGAGAAGGAGAAGGAGAAGACGACAAAGGAAAAGGAGGAGGAAAAGAAAATGAAAATGAAAATGAAAATAAAAATGAAAAGGAGAAGGAGAAGGAAAAAAAGAAGGAGAAGAAGGAAAAGGAAAAGGAAAAGGAAAAGGAAAAGGAAAAGGAAAAGGAAAAGGAAAAGGAAAAGGAGAAGGAGAAGGAGAAGGAGAAGGAGAAGGATAAGGAGAAGAAGAAGAAGAAGAAGAAGAAGAAGAAGAAGAAGAAGAAGGAAAAGACAAAGGAAATACATAAGGCTCATTTTCCCCAAGCTAAAGTATAGGTACTGTGTCTTAGAGTAGGCGTTCTCTACCATAGGGGGGGGGGGGAGATTAGGACTATAGATTTTTCACATTCAAAATGTTCATGTGTTTAACTTTCTACAGATTGCAATTCTGTAGATTCAACATTGTATAAGAACTTTATTATATCACATGATTTTAAGTGTAAGGGTAAATACCTTGCATTTTGAAGACGTTAATCTTGTAAGAAAGATTAAGGACTAATCTCATAGAGTGGCTATATAGTTAACCCAGTAAAAGAGAAGTTTATGACTTTTTTCCCTCCAGAATAAAATCAATGACATTAAGTGTTATGTCTTAAAGGGGCATTTCATTGCCGTACCGCCTTGTATAGATGCTGCGACACACACCTGACGATTTTATTCAGGTGAGGTGAGAGCCCTGATGATGGGTCCAGGTCGGGCAAAACCACAGTAAGACTGAGGATGTCGGTAACCCCTTCGAAGCCCAGCGTACACACGCGCGCACACACGCATGTGGAACGAGAAGTATTTCAACGTCTTCAAACCAACTCTCGAGGGGTTCTCCATTGTAACTGGGGAACTGACGACAAGGGACATTCGTTTGTTCCTAGTGACCCGAGGACTAGGCTTTCCAGACACACCCAAGAACAACTTGTTCGGACAATGGAACTCGCCAGTGTTTAGGGTGAAACGCCCTGAAAATGGACCTCACGGTCATCGTCGCCCAACCGACGCGACGAACCTTGTACTCAAATGTAAACATGGCAACCCTTGTATATATGTACATGTATTTAGAATCTTGGAACCCCCCGAGGCTACTTCGGGGGTGCATGTATGTTTAAACACACACTGTTACCCCAACGATCAGTTCCATGCAACTGGTTGCGTCGGTGTGCGGGCTGCCTTAAAGTCTACTCCTGTGTCAGGCAGAATTAATACTAATGTCGCAAAACGCAGAAAAAGGGTTAATCGAGATGTTGAGTTTAACTCTCTCTGTGAACGTGTTTACCATCGGCTGAAGAAGATCATCTTTCAGGTCATATTAAGAGGAAGGGTGAACTTTATATATTTTGTTTGAGTGAG
>NC_134813.1:10317860-10320360 GCF_046742065.1 Oratosquilla oratoria
CTAATCCTTTTCATATGTTTGCATTGTATTTGTATTGGAAAGGGGCACAAGAATTTTTTTCTGAGATATCAAGGGGTAGGGGTGATGGAAAAGGGAACCGCTGATCTTGACGAAGATAATTAAAAACGACAAACCATCGTTTGTCTCAACGCCTTCAAACTCAATGTAGATCACGAGTTGGCCGTGGTCTCGACATAGGGACAGCATCTTCATAAGCTCACACTGCCCCTACAATAGAAGCCCATCACCAATCCTCTCCACCGCAATCTCCTAATCCCCTTCGCCCGTTACAATCTTTGCGGTCGAGCGGTAACTTCATAAAAGTAAATTTTGCCTGGGTGAGCGGAAATGATATATACCTCCACGGGTTCATAAAGTCAAATCAATTTTATCTTGATAATGAGTATTTCCCGATACTGCTTCTGACCCAGGGCAGTGGACAGGATGCAGGGATGACCCGTCATCCAGGAGGTGCCAAGATAGGAGGGAGGGAGGAGGGTGGAGGGGAGTGGAATATATGGGAAATGAAATGGGTTGGAGTGATTTCTATGCCTTTTTATTTTTGGCTACCCCCCGTGTAAGGGGGAAAAAGCCTTTGGTATATGTATGTATGTATGTATGTACCATTGTTCCAACACTGTCTATATATCTTTATGCCAAAATTCTTGTAAAATTCTTGCATTACTTATCTTCCTTGATCATTAACTTCACTGGTCAGAGAACAGTAGCTGAGCCAAGCATCGTGGTCATGTATAGAGCGGCTTTAAATAAAACATAAGTTCAATTGGTTAAAGTAAATATTTCTCAGCACAAACAACGTGCGTTCACTTAGGAGGCGAGAACAAGACTGACGCCACGCCAACCTTGCGTTGGCGCGAAAAAAAACAAACATGCATGAATCGCATTGCGATTACAAAAATATACAATAATGAATATATATATTAATAGATTAACTAAAGTGGAAATATGTACATACAAAACACAAGAAATGTCACCATTACCGTCATTCTAGAGCAGCGTTTCTCAACCAGGGTTCGAACCCGGAACCCTAAGGTTCCGCAAAAGGTCCCCAAGGGTTCCGCGAGAACAAGCGAGATAAGTTAATACACTTTTGATTTTTTATCTAATTTCATATACGTAATATAATTAAACCCGCACGACATATTCTTGGTTATTGTAATAATGTAATATAGACATCATTCTATCTAACTTATTGTTACGATGAAAATAAAATGAGAAAGATATGGTATACATATATATATATATATATATATATATATATATATATATATATATATATATATATATATATATATATATATATATATATATATATATATATACATTGCACAGGGGTTCCTTGAGATATGTAATTTATTTTAAAGGTTACGCAAGGGTAAAAAGGTTGAGAAACGCTGGTCAAGACGAAGAGAATTAAAAACGACAAACCATCATCTCGTTTGTCTCAATGCCTCTGAGTTCAATGTAGATCACAACAACAAATCTACATTCTCGGAGCCGACGGTACTATTTACATGCATATGGTTGCTGTTGCGACAACAGGGAAATATATACCATTTATTCTTTTCTATCTTCTCCTATTCTTATTTGTACAATGTACAATGCATGCATGAGCTAAGTATGGGCACTCAGTATTTATTTATGTGTTATTTATCTACAAACAAGAACACATAAAAAATATATTTGTCGTATGCTGATTTTTCAGCTGGCTATGTTCAAGCAGGTGTCCAGCCGCTTGGCTCAAATGACCACTGTGGGGTCAAACACAATAGGAGGTCCCTTGTGAGTGCCATCCTGTACTAAATGCGCTCGTGTGGACGCAAGACATCTAAGGGATTGAATATTCCCTTCAATCATCTTGCAACAAACGTAATCATCTACACTCAACAAAAAAAAAAAAAAAAAAAAAAAAATGAAGCCCTCTACAAGACTGAAACTTTTATTCTTAAATAATCTTGAAACGTCCAGTAAGCATGTAACCCACTTTTTAAATAAAATCGTCGGGCGACATCAGCACAGCTATGATGAACAGTTTCGTGTGTGTTTGTGTGTATGTGTGTATTACGTATATATTTTTTGTAATAATTTGATACTATTGTTCAAATCTACCTATACCAACTTGATGTCATTTATTTACTTATTAATTATATTTATTTGTTTATTTAATTTTATTTATTCATCTATTTATTTGTTTGATGATCAGAAGCACAAAACTAAAGCGAATAAGATCACTTTCAATTAAACATCTCGTTTAGAGTTCATTGATGTCATTTATATATTTTTCCGGTTAAGAAACAAACTATTCTATTAGTAACCGAACTCTGAGATTGAAGTATTATAGTTGACATTGTAGGAGGGCCAATTTCTCACCTAGGGAATGGAGCACCGCCCCCCACATTTTGGGAGTAGGTAGGGGGGGCGGTGGGCCCTGTGGGGGGGGGGTGAAGGGGGAGTTTAGGGTCGTATTTTCGGGGACTAC
>NC_134813.1:10325360-10337860 GCF_046742065.1 Oratosquilla oratoria
AGTCACAAGTGACTATGAGAGACGAGGGCAAAACCAACCGCGCCACATCAGCGCACATGAGACAGGGGATGGATAGGGTGTCTTCCTGGGATATTACCTGGAAAAGCTCTTATGCTTTTAGAAGTGGAGAAAGGTGAGTGTGGTTGCATGTCCGTACTTGAGAAGTACCACTCTTTGGTTCGATTCACTCTCAAAAACAGTACTTAATATCTCTCTTTTTCTCTCTCTCTCTCTGTCTCTCTTTCTCACTTGCTTTCTAGTTTACTCTTTAGCTCTCTATCTTTTACTCTTTTTGTCTCTATATCTCACTTTTGTTCTCTTTGTCTCTCGTTTTCGCTCTCTCTGTCTCTCAATCTCGCTTTCTCTGTCTCTGTCTTTTTATTCTCTCTCTCTCTCTCTTTCTCTCTCTCTCTCTCTCTCTCTCTCTCTCTGTATATATATATATATATATATATATATATATATGTAAATATATATATGATATATATATATATATAATATATATATATAATATATATATGTATATATATTCATATATATATATATATATATATATATATATATATATATATATATATGTATATATATATTAGATTCGCTCTTCCCGGAACTGTCTTGTATCGAAAAATTGGCTCAATTTACAAAATCGAGAAGTTCCCGCTTGGTATTGATTTGGGCAGTCCTCCTCTGCTGCGTACGTAAACGAAAAGATCAATTTAGAAGCTGACTGAAATTAGAATTTGAGTCTATTCTAGTCGGGAGACTTGGTGTGAGATAGTGGCTGGCGCCCTCGCCCCAGTGTCTGTCCTATAGGTCCTATCGATTATCTATTTATTTATTTATTTTGTATTTGTTTATTTTTCAAAAAGCAACTCGGTTAAATTTTCTTGAAGAAAGTGGCTCAATCAAAAATTCTTTAGGAAAATAAATGAGTCAGAATTTTAGAATAAAGTCACTCATTCAGAATTTCATGAAGAAAGTGACTCTTGTCAAAATTGCTTTCAGGAAGTGACTCGGCCAAAATTTCTTAAAGAAAGTTGCTCGGACAAAATTTCTTGAAGAAAGTGGCTCACTCAAAATTTCTTGAAGAAAGTGTTTCACTCAAAATTTCTTGAGGGAAATGACCCAGTAAACAAACTATTGAAGAAATCGACGCAGTCCAGATTTCTTGAAGTGACTCAGTCAAAAATTATTTAAGAAACTGACTTTGTAAAAATTTGCAAAGATGGTCATTCATTCAAATTTTCTTAGAGGAAAGTGACAGTCAAAATTTCTTGAAGAAAGTGATTCAATATTTCTTAAAGTAACCCAAATGTTTTTAAGAAAGTAAATCAATCAAAATTCGTTGAAGAAAGTGTCTCATTCAAATTACATTGAAGAAAGTGGCTCTGTCAAAATTTCTTAAAGAATGTGACCCATTCAAAATTTCACAAAGAAAACGACTCATTCAAAATTCCTTAAAGAAAGGGACTCAGTCAATTTTCTCCGAAGAAAGTGACATAAGAACATAAGAATGAAGGAGACTGCAAGAGACCATAAGGCCTACACTACCCAGCTCCGTGACTCGGTCAAAATTTCTTGAAGAAAGAGGCCCAGTCAAAATTTCTTGAAGAAAGAGGCCCAGTCAAAATTTCTTGAAGAAAGAGGCCCAGTCAAAATTTCTTGAAGAAAGAGGCCCAGTCAAAATTTCTTGAAGAAAGAGGCCCAGTCAAAATTTCTTGAAGAAAGAGGCCCAGTCAAAATTTCTTGAAGAAAGAGGCCCAGTCAAAATTTCTTGAAGAAAGAGGCCCAGTCAAAATTTCTTGAAGAAAGAGGCCCAGTCAAAATTTCTTGAAGAAAGAGGCCCAGTCAAAATTTCTTGAAGAAAGAGGCCTAGTCAAAATTTCTTGAAGAAAGAGGCCCAGTCAAAATTTCTTGAAGAAAGAGGCCCAGTCAAAATTTCTTGAAGAAAGAGGCCCAGTCAACATTTCTTGAAGAAAGAGGCCCAGTCAAAATTTCTTGAAGAAAGAGGCCCAGTCAAAATTTCTTGAAGAAAGAGGCCCAGTCAAAATTTCTTGAAGAAAGAGGCCCAGTCAACATTTCTTGAAGAAAGAGGCCCAGTCAAAATTTCTTGAAGAAAGAGGCCCAGTCAAAATTTCTTGAAGAAAGAGGCCTAGTCAAAATTTCTTGAAGAAAGAGGCCCAGTCAAAATTTCTTGAAGAAAGAGGCCCAGTCAAAATTTCTTGAAGAAAATGACATCAAGTGAACCCGACCATCTTCTCTCCCGAAAGCAATTCATTTGTTTGGTGAGCCTCCGGTCAGGTACCCGACTTATCCTTACCATCTCCAGGCGGCGTAATAGGAAGCGTGCTAGTCTCTCATTCGTTAAATTGTGGGTTCGAACCCCGCACTCTTCTCCAATTCCCAGCAGTGACCTTCCCCAACAGTCCAAGCGCACATGGCAAAAGTGACGGCTCCGACCGCAGTCACGCGCCTCCAGTTAGCACACGAAGAAAACAAAACAAAACATTGTTTCTCTTCTCTTTGTAGTTATTGACCTCTTTGTACAGGACTTAGAGATACTCTTTACTTACAAACTCTTTCCTCCATTCTCCCTTGACCACCTCGGTTTAATAAAATCGCCTGGCGGCAGGTAGAGACAATACATACGCTGGACACTCAAACGGCATGTTCTCTTGATATAGGATGTGTTACTCCATATCATTATTCGAGTCTGGAGGAAAAACTGCCCAGTATGATCATTTCTTTAGCACTAGGTATTCAAATGGGTAATATTTTTCTTGATATAACATGTGTTTTTCCCATATCATTCAAGTCTGGATGAAAGCCTAGCGTGATAATTTTAGCCAGAACAAAATCAATAAGACACGTTCCTTTTTACGTTAGAATATCATGATAAAGCAATTCGTATTACGATGATTTTCCCCATAACTAGCTAAACCATGTGAATATGTTGTACATATTCTACATATGTGTTTGTATGTGTATATATATATATGTTCGTGTATTTATGTATAGGGATGCTGTTTGTAGGTAATTATAATGGTAATAATTATATTTTTAATAATAATAATCATAATGATGATGATAATAATAGTAATAGTAATACTGTAATGATAATGTTAATAATAATGATAATAACTAATAATAACAACAGTGACATAAAATTACAATAATAATAATTATGGTAATAAGGACAACACTAATCGTTCAAATAACTGAGTGGTAGTAGCAATTGTAGCTTACTTTTGTGAAAGTAAAGGAGGCAAGAGATCTTAAATCTCATTTGAAGGAGTGTCTCTTCTCAACTGTCTGACAGTCTCAAACTGGTCTTATCTGTTTTTATATATATTTGTACTTGTAAAGAAGCAGGTAAGTGGCACCAGTACCGATATTCCTTGTGTTATTGTAAGACTAAGGTATTTGTTCCTAACTTCTGTACGTATTGTAAACCTTGATCCTCTTAGCCTGTCAACCCGTGAGGCCAGAGCCGTCAGCCCAACACGAGATAGACTGACGGGAGATCTCAGCGGAGACACACACTTACACACACACTTACACACACACACACACACACACACACACACACACACACACACACACACACACACACACACACACACGCACACACACACACACACACACACACACACACACACACACACACACACACACACACACACACACACACACACACACACACACACACACACACACACACACACACACACACACTCTCCCTCCCTCCCTCTCTCTCTCTCTCTCTCTCTCTCTCTCTCTCTCTCTCTCTCTCTCTCTCTCTCTCTCTCTCTCTCTCTCTCTCTCTCTCTCTCTCTCTCTCTCTCTCTCTCTCTCTCTCTCTCTCTCTCTCTCTCTCTCTCTCTCTCTCTCTCTCTCTCTCTCTCTCTCTCTCTCTCTCTCTCTCTCCCTTTCTCTCTCTCTCACTTACTCTCTCTCACTCTCTCCCTCTGTCTTCGTAATTGGTCATTTGAGTACATTTCATAACAAGAACGTATCAAACATGCATTTATTATATACATATACAGTATATATATATATATATATATATATATATATATATATATATATATTTTTTTTTTTCTGCTGAAGAGGACCACAGATAGTAGTCGAAATATACCTCATTTCTGTCCATCTTATCGCATTCTCCGACAGTGCGACAATAAGTCTTATATATATATATATATATATATATATATATATATATATATATATATTATATATATATATATATATATATATATATATATATGTATATTGCTGAGGGCCGAGTAACTTGAGCCTTTCTTCCATGCAATAGGCAGAGTGAAATTGTCTGGGCACCGAGTCTTTCTGGGGACTTCCATCTGGAACTAATAGATCTTAATGTCACTGGCTATTTCAGCCGGCTGCGTTTTATGTGTTTTTATCGAAGTAAGCTTCTAGACCCTTCAGCTCGGTGACGTGTCTTATTGATTTTGTTCTGGCTAAAGGAGCTATCACACTGGAATATCTTTACTCCAATTCTCCGGTTCATCGGTGATACTGCCCACCTCGCGGGATATTTTGTTTTCTAAACAAAAATACATAGAATGTCATTTGATATGCTGGAGGGATATTATTTCCCTCAAGCATAATCAAAGTCCTTTCCGAAGGCTGCAGGCTGTAGATCTGCTGTAAAAGTCGGAGGTAAAACGTCCCAGTATGATAACGCCTTAGAAACGACCGAGGTTGAATGAAGAGGGCAACGTTTTGAAAGGGGTTTTAGGGACTGAGACTCACCTGGAGGATGGATACGACCCTATCCCCCACCCGTAACTCCACCCTTCCACCTCCACCTTCCACCTCCACCCTTCCACTTCCACCCTTCCACTTCCACCCTTCCACCTCCACCCTTCCACTTCCACCCTTCCACTTCCACCCTTCCACCTCCACCCTTCCACTTCCACCCTTCCACCTCCACCCTTCCACCTCCACCCTTCCACCTCCACCCTTCCACCTCCACCCTTCCACCTCCACCTTCCACCTCCCCCTTCCACCACCTCCTCCGCCTCCACCTTCCACCTCCACCTTCCACCTCCACCTTCCACCTCCACCTTCCACCTCCACCTTCCACCTCCACCTTCCACCTCCACCTTCCACCTCCACCTTCCACCTCCACCTTCCACCTCCACCTTCCACCTCCACCTTCCACCTCCACCTTCCACCTCCACCTTCCACCTCCACCTTCCACCTCCACCCTTCCACTTCCACCCTTCCACCTCCACCCTTCCACTTCCACCCTTCCACCTCCACCCTTCCACCTCCACCCTTCCATCTCCACCCTTCTACCTCCACCTCTCTTGGCTCAGTTTTTACTAATTATTCGATAAATTTGACAGTGATAGAAATCACAGTTCAAGGTAAAGTACAGACTGTGTAGAAAAATGTAAAATAATGAGGAATAATAGCCATGGGGTCTCGGTCGAGTGAGGTCCCTTTTCACACAGGGGCACGTGGTCCCCCCACCCAAAAAAAAAAAAAAAAAAAAAAAAAAAAAAAAAAAAAAAAAAAAAAAAAAAAAAAAAAAAAAAAAAAAAAAAAAAAAAAAAAAAAAAAAAAAGGTCTTAACAAAGTACACGGAGAGTACTAAGGGATGATTGAAAAAAAAGGTGTCTTAACAAAGTACACGGAGAGTACTAAGGGATGGCACCGGGACCTTATTGAAGCTGTTAATAGGATAGAGTAGTCCTGCGTCGATAGATGGCGCCCGAGAAACGGCTTGTTTTTCGTCGTCGACGCTCAGTCGATCTGTCTTCCCCCGACTTAACCCGATGGTTTGTTTGCGTCCAATCACGATGATGGAGGGAGGAGGAGGAGGAGGAGGAGGAAGAAGAAGATAGGGAGGAGGAGGAGGAAGAAGAAGATAGGGAGGAGGAGGAGGAGGAGGAGGAGGAAGAAGATAGGAAGGAGAAGGAGGAGGAGGAGGAGGAGGAGGAAGAAGATAGGAAGGAGGAGGAGGAGGAGGAGGAGGAGGAAGAAGAAGATAGGGAGGAGGAGGAGGAAGAAGAAGATAGGGAGGAGGAGGAGTAGGAGGTGGAGGAAGAAGATAGGAAGGAGAAGGAGGAGGAGGAGGAGGAGGAGGAAGAAGATAGGAAGGAGGAGGAGGAGGAGGAAGAGGAGGAGGAAGAAGAGAGGAAGGAGGAGGAGGGAAGGATGGAACAAGAGTAAGAGGTTATAGGACGACAATGACAAGGAAGGGGAGGAGGAGGGAAGGAAGAAAAAGGAATAGGTTAGAGAGAAGGATGGAAGAGGAAGAGAGAAGGAAGGAAGAAGAGGAGGGAAGGAAGAAGAGGAGTAGGAGGAGGGAGGATGACAAGGAGGAGGAGGAGGAGGAGGAGGTGGAAGAAAAGCATCTGTTAATTGTTAGATGGGGATGACAGATGGTAATGGACATGGAACTGCCTAGTGTAGGCCTTATGGTCTCTTGCAGTCTCCTTCATTTTTATTTTCTTATCCATGATCTCTTGCAAAGAGACTTGTTTTCATCATATTTTTTTTCATTATTTTTCTGCAGCTTCTTTCAGTCTAGTTCTCCTTTTAATACCTTAATTTTTTTATTCTTGTTATCTAGTTTTTGTTCATTTGTTCTTCATATGTCCTCTTTCTTCGTTCACTTTCGATTATTTCAATATGTTTCCCTTTAAAGAATGTATGTGATAGATGACATGTCCTCTAATACAATACTGTAATTAATGTTCTCCTTTTAGTACCTTAAATTTTTTATTCTTGTTATCTAGTTTTTGTTCATTTGTTCTTCATATGTCCTCTTTCTTCGTTCACTTTCGATTATTACATTATGTTTCCCTTTAAAGAATGTATGTAATAGATGACATGTCCTCTAATACAATACTGTAATTAATGTTCTCCTTTTAGTACCTTGATTTTTTTTTATTCTTGTTATCTAGTTTTTGTTCATTTGTTCTTCATATGTCCTCTTTCTTCGTTCACTTTCGATTATTACATTATGTTTCCCTTTAAAGAATGTATATAATAGATGACATGTCCTCTAATACAATACTGTAATGAATGTATTATTGTTTGCCTCCCACGGGCGTAATGAATTTATTAACCGGTACGTACATCCGAGTATCATCTGATGCGGCTTGACCGCGCGAGGGCTGACGTCATATTTTTCTGGTGTTTGATCAAACATTTTGGTGTTTTATGATTTTTTTTTTTTTTTTTTTTTTTTTACCAAATGACAAGACATCGTGTCATCGGAGTTTAAAGAATTAAAACAAATCGTTCACTTTCGTGTTTTCCACCATTTCTCTTTGTCTTATGGTTTTCTTGTTGTGTATTTCATTTACATCATTCTCTTCTCTATTTCCTCCGTCCTCTCACCCTCTATCTTCTTATCTTCTTCCCTCTTCCTTCCTCTTCCTCATCCCCCAACTCCGCTTGCTGTCCCTTCTGTTCTTTCTTCTCTTCCTCCTCTTTTTCTTGCTCCTTCATCCCTACCCCCTCCTCTTCCTCCTCCTTTTCTCATTTTCCTCTTCCTCCTACTCCACTTCATCTATTCCTTCGTTCCTCTTCTTTCACTTTTCCTCCTCCTCCTCCTCCTCCTCCTCTTCTTCTTCTTCTTCTCTCTTTCTGTTCTTTCGGTTATCCACCCATTCTCACCTAAGAAGAACCCTAAAGTGTGGAGACATCTCTCTCTCTCTCTCTCTCTCTTTTTCTCTCTCTCCGACTCTACCTCCCTGTACCACCCTCACTCTAGCACGAACAAAGACTTCTTCGGATTTTCTGGCTCGAGTTCGAAGTCGACTCGAAGTCGACTCGAAGTCCCGAAGAAGAAGAAGAAGGTCCGCCGGTTTTTGCCGCCTCTTCCTCCTCCTCCACCTTAAAAAAAAAAAAAAAGAAAAGACAACGGCCAAATCGGGCGTAAGATGGACTTCAATAGCCCTCCATGTCTGAACCCCCCTCCCCTCCCCCCCCCAAAAAAAATGTGGAGGAGGTGGAGGAGAAAGCTCGTAATTTTTCATGTCACAGTAGGACACTGAACTTTTTTGTTTCTGTTTGGGAAAAGTTACTTTCTCTGAATACGAAAATAAAGAAAGTTATCATTAAGATATTGAATTAGGATTATTTATTTTTTTATTTCAAAGCAGAGCGAAGCCAAACAAAAAACACATATAGAATGAATTAAGACATAACAATAAATAAATCAATCAATAAATGAAACTTAATAGAACAAATAAAACCTGCTTGGCAACTATCTCTATTTAATTTTAATAAATTTCAACTATGAATATAAAATATCTTATTATTAACAAACCTGCTTAGCAACCCATCTCTATTTATTAACTTTAAATATATTTCAATTGTGAATATCAAATATTTTATCATTAACAAAAATATATCTTCTTGGGATTTTATTTGGCTGAATGGAATTGCCTGGCGGCAGACAGAATTCAATAAATGTTAATAATGAAATAAAAATTGAACGGAATAAAAGTTTATTGATGTGTCCAAAGGGTTAAGTTTATCTTTAGTTAATTGTTAGTCTTAACCAGAATTCAAAAATGAAAGTGAAACTCTCGGGGAATTTAATATAAATATTTATTATAATAATGATCATAATAATAGTGATAATAATAATAACATTAGTAATAATGATGATGATAATAGCGATAATCAGTTATAATAATAATACATACATATACCAAGAGTTTTTTCCCCTTACAAGGGAGGTAGCCAAAGTCCAAAGGCATAATTCCACTCCCACCAATAAAGAATAATGATAATATTTTTAGATTTATTTCTATATGGTGTAACGTCACAAACTCCCCTATTTGGAAAGCTAGGACGAGGCCCTTTACGGAGGGCTTTGTAGCGTGGAATTTAATGGACCATGCCCTTGGTTCAGTTTCGCCAGTGGCAGGGTTCGAGCCGCCATCCCCTTGACCTTCTCCGCAAATAACGACGCCCTAACCCACTTAGCCAGTGATAGTAATAACAGTAATAATGATAGTAATATAATGATAATAATGATGATAATAATAGTGATAATAATTGTAATAACTGTAATAAAGAAAAATTATAATAATGATAATAATCATGATAGTAATAATAAACAAGAAATTTCACTCTTGAACATGGCTTAGCCTCTCCTTGCTGTTAGGTTAACCTTCAAATCAAGCAAGAGGGATTTAATTCTTCTTCTCCCATCTCTCCACAAGGAGATTAGAAATGTCTTCAATTCGTTCAGTATTTCAGTTCGTTTCAAACTGTAGATTACGTCATCTCGCATTTCACAACCGATCCAACGTCTTCAGAATATAATATTCGTTTTATTCATGTGATTCTCAATGAGGCATTTTGTTGTTTAGGAGATAAAAAACTAGCTAAATAGTCATCTAAGAGATTTGGAAACGATTAAATGGTGAACATTTTGAGAAAGGGATTAAATCGAAAGAGAGAGAGAGAGGCAGTAAGAAACAAAGGGGGAGAGAGACACAAAGAGCAATCGACCCACTGACCAAACCTTACATATAATATGTACATATGGTGGCCACCAGGCTATATATATATACATATATATATATATATATATATACATATATATATATATATATATATATATATGTATATATATATATATTAACAACCACAATGCGCTTTAATTCTAAGCCATCAAAGGCCAGCATGCTGAAATTGAAATGTGGCACTACCCAGGACTCGAAGCCGGCATCTCATGACAAGTGCGGCAGTGACTTACCAACTAGGCTATCAAGAGAGATAGTATCTCTAATCACTGGGACCCATTCAGTGTTGTACATATATATATATATATATATATATATATATATATATATATATATATATGTAGATATAGATGTGTAGTTCAATATACATTTAAGCTACAGGTACTTATATATATATATATATATATATATATATATATAAGTACCAGTAGCTTAAATGTACATAGAACTACACATCTACATCTACAAATGAATATATATATATATATATATATATATATGTATATATTTGTAGAAGTAGATGTGTAGTTCTATATACATTTAAGCTACTGGTACTTATATATATATATATATATATATATATATATATATATATATATATACATATATATATGTATATATATATATGTATATGAATATGTATATATAAACATATACATATATATATATATATGTATATATAAATATATACATATATATATATACATATATATAGATATATATATATATATACATATATATATATATGTATATATATAGATGTGTAGTTCTATCTACATTTAAGCTACTGGTACTTAGGAGAGACAAAATCTAAGCGGACTCCTTTGTTTACTGTTCTTGTATTATTTTCGGTTTATACATACAATGGAACCTCGGAAATAAGCTCGGTCTGTTGCCAGATAGTGGTGTCATATACTGATGGGGTACATGCATTAGAGGTTCGGTTGAGCGTGGTCTATTTTGTTCGACGCAGGTGTTTGGGCGTTTTTCTCGAAACGCTGGCGGCTTCTATTGTTCGATCAGGTATTGCCTGGAAGCCTGGTCTTCAGGTCACTAGGAACAACTGAATGTCCCTTGCTTGAGACCTGGAGGAACAAGAGATGTTGACTGGAGAGTTTATGAAAGACGTTGAAGTACTTCTCGCTTCATATGTGTTTGTGTGCGCGCGTGTGCACGCTGGACATCGAAGGGGTTGATAACAGACGCTCGGCCAGCTACTATTTTTTGTCCTCAGTGAGGGCGTTACTCATTAAAGATAAACAATACAAGGCCTTTCGCAGAACCTCCGCATGAAGATGCACATAATGTTGGAATAATGGTGGTATCGGGAAATATTCACGAATAAAATTAAATAGACTTAACTGTATGAGCACGTGGAAGTAGGTCTTTCCGTTCACCTAAGCAAAAATATATGTCTATGAAGTTGTCGCTCGATTGCAAAGATTATAATGGGGAAAGAAAACTGGAGGTTTTGGTGGAAAGGATTGGTGATGGTTCTCTATTGCAGGAGTAGTATGAGTTTATGAGGAGACAGTCTTATTGTCGAGGCCACGGGGGACTCTTTTGATATGGTTTTTGTGCAAGATGGTCTCCGTAAGATCGTACAAACTCAGTGCTTTGACTTTGTTCTTTGACTCATTTCCAATGATACGATAGTGTCCAGACAGTTTAGGGGAGAGCTTCGAGGTGGAGGTGTGGTTAAGGATGTAAACAATGTCTCCAGTTTCAAAGGTACAAGTTCTAATTGATCTGTTACGCAAACGGACCATTTCGTCCTTAGTTAGATGAAGAGTATTATGGATTCTTTTGAAAACATTATTGAAAACTGCTGCTTTGACTCTGACATAATCATTGAAATTGTAAATGGGGGGGTAATTCTGAAATGAAAAGATCACATGGGAGCCTTTTGTTCGAGCAAAAGAGGACAAAATGAGGAGATTCTGATATTGACCTGTTAATGGAACTATTCATACAAGCTTGAATTATGGGGACATGTTCATCCCAAGAAGGGTGAAGATCAGAAGCAAGATGTCTAAGAATATTGAGAATATTTCTATTCTGGCGGGGTGCGTTAGTGTCATTGGCAATTAAAATGCAAGTATGACCTTTCTTTGACGCAGGGCTGATGGCTGAAAGCAGGGATATGCAATTGACAAGGCAAGTTTCTGGCATACAGAGTACATCGGTTTCTTGTGCTTGGAAAACTCGTATGTGTATCTTTGTATATTCACGAGTGAACAGAGTCTTTGGGCTGATAAGCACTGCGTGAGTGTGTTTGAATGTAGAAAAGAAAACATTTCCTAGACTGGGGCTGATTTGTTGTTGAATTCCTCTACGAGAGGCAAGCAGGTGTCCTCAGGAGGTGAAATATCAACGTTGTTTACTGGGTGTTTTATCCTGAATTTTGCTGATTTGAACATGCGAGAGGAGTTAGTGCGTCTGTTACGTTTGGAATGCAAGTCCACGGCTGTCAGTAAAGTAGTAGAGTTAGATTTTTGGGAAAGTGTTTGGGTGGCGCTGCCATTTGTGCTAGCAGCTGGTGCCTCCTCGTGTGACAAAGCAGAGTGATTTTGCATGGAGGAAATCTAGAGTTAATTGACGTTAAATCATGTTCTGCTTTCTCGCCACGTTGATGTGGTTAACTTTGTGGGAAATTGCTGGCAATGCAGGGAAGAAATGATTTGCATAAACGGTGCCATCTTGAGCAGCGTAAATGATTGTGTTATGTTGTTTCATCAATGTTAAGTCTATGAGGGTATCAGCAGGAAAGTAGACATCAGCTACGTAGGTGGTAACTGGAATGGGTGGACATTCATCTTTGAAGCTAATGTCTAGGGAGAATTTACCAATGATAGGGAATAGTATGTCATCTACATTGCAAAGGTTGACGTCGAGGGATCCCAAAATAGTGACACGTTTTGTTTCAGTGCGGAATTCGTGGAATCTGTGTAGTGACATGATAACCATGTTGAT
>NC_134813.1:10342860-10345360 GCF_046742065.1 Oratosquilla oratoria
GGCTTCAAATCAGATGTTGTTAATTGGATGAGGTCTTATCTAACAGGTCGAGAACAGATTGTGAATGTAAATGGTTCAACATCAAAAACAGCAAAAATAACATGTGGTGTCCCACAGGGTAGCATTTTAGGTCCGCTGTTGTTTCTTTTGTATGTGAATGACATGAAAGCTGCTGTGAACTGTAAACTGTTGTTGTATGCCGATGATTCAGCCTTACTAGTTTCTGGCAAAGATGTAAATAGGATTGAGACGTTACTCAGTGAAGAGTTATTGAATGTCAGCAAGTGGTTGTTGGATAACAAATTGTCTCTACATCTAGGTAAAACAGAATCCATTCTCTTTGGCTCCAATCAAAAACTCAAAAATGCTCCCAACTTCAATATCCAATGTAATGATACTAGTATTCAACCTAGGTCTGTTGTCAAATATCTTGGAACAGAAATTGATCAAAATGTGTCGGGAGAAGTTATGGCACAAAAAATAATTAAAAGGGTCAGCTCCAGAACAAAATTTTTGGCAAGAATACAAAAATACCTAGATGTAGAGACAATGAAGTTACTAGCTTCAGCCCTGGTTCAGTGTCATATTGACTATGCTTGTTCTTCCTGGTATAGCAACCTATCTAAAAAATCTAAGAGTAATCTTCAAATATGTCAAAACAAACTAATCAGGACCGTTTTGAAAATTCATCCACGTACTCATCTAGATTATACGCATTTTAAACTGTTAAATTGGTTACCTGTTGAGAAACGTGTTGCTCAGTTAAAGCTTAATCATGTTCACCAAATTGTGAACGACTCTTGTCCCAGTTATTTGTCAGATACGTTTACACTTGTCAGAAATGCTCGTTAGGTTTAATAGTTCGTTAGGGAAAAGTACTTTCAAATACACTGGTGCTATTGCTTGGAACTCTTTACCGACCAACATTCAATCAATTGTATCTAAAAGTAGTTTTAAAAAATCAGTTAAATGTTATCTTTTAGACACTGTTCTCTCTGAAGAAAATAGTTTATATGTTTAATTTACACTTCTTATAATCCTAATTTACACTTCGTATAACCTAGCTTTTCTATGATAATCCTTTCCTAATTGTAATATGAGGACCACAGTGGAAATAAGTCTTTTGACTTTCTGTGCCATCCTCGGATGTACAATTATATATACTGTGTATAATATTGAGTCTTGTATGTATTGTACTTATTGTATGTATGATTGTATCCGAATAAAATTCAATTCAATTCAATTCATGAATGGTAAAAGGGACAATGAAAAAGAAACAATGATGTTTTTTTTTTATCAACATCATCATGATTTGGTTTAACGTCACAAACTCTCTCCTATCGGGAGGCTATGATGGTACCCCTCACAGAGAACTTTGTAGCGTGGAATTGAATGAACCATGCCTTTGGTTCAATCTCGCCGATGGCAGGGTTCGAACCGCTATCCCCTCGACCTTCTCTGCAAGTAACGACGCCCTAGCCTGCTCGGGATAAAGTGACGAAAATATAAGTGGCTTTCTTCGTAAACATCATAGCCCCCCACCCTTCGGACAAAAATTCCTTGGGATAAAAACCACACTGGTATGATGGTATTTTTGTGGCCAATATGTCGACTAAAAATATCAATAATGATAATAATACAAATGAGAGGGGAAAGAACAATAATAAGCAATATTGGGAACACATGGAGAACATAAGAACATAAGAATATAAGAATAAAGGAGACTGCAAGAGGCCATAAGGCCTACACTAAGCAGCTCCGTATCCATCACCACCTGTCATCCCCATCCATAAAGTTGTCTAATCGTTTTTTAAAAAACTGATAGTTTCAGCGCTTACTACATGGTTTATTCCATTCATCGACCACCCTGTTAGTAAACCAATTCTTGGAAGTAATGTCTAATAGATAAAAATATGAACAAAATGAAAATCCTAATGAGGAGAGAAGGAATAATAAACAATATTGATAACACAGAAATAGTGATAATAATAATGTTAAGAATAAAGAATTATAGTAATAGCGATAACAATAATAGTAGAAATATAAGTAAAAACTAGTAATAATGGCAACAGAAATAGATTGATGAATGAAATCAAAACAAAGAATGTGAAAGGGAAGGTGCATGATTGGTAGTTTGGTGCGGAGTTCTACCCATTGAGGGCATAAACGTCTGTGACTTTCGCCCATTTTAAGTCTCCTGTCTTTTTGTGTTGTTATAATTAGCTAAATGTGGATATTTTTAACTCCGTGGGGCAGTAAGGCAATTTTCTCTCAATTTGTAAGTATCTGTGCTGAAGTGGTTCACGAGGGCATTTGTCACAGGGTGGTGTCTGATGTCCGCTTTATGTCTTCCGAGTCTATCAGTCCTTTGTATGTTTCTCCAAAAAATGCGCTGTCGCATTTGCTTTCCTCTGTTAGTGGCGGCTTTTCGAGGTGACGATTTGAGTATTCCCTCGGGGTAGCAAATATTCTTTAACACTGCGGTGATATAGTTCACCTC
>NC_134813.1:10360360-10375360 GCF_046742065.1 Oratosquilla oratoria
CGGCAGCTATTACCCTCACACACACACACACACACACACACACACACACACACACACACACACACACACACACACACACACACACACACACACACACACACACACACACACATATATATATATATATATATATATATATATATATATATAGATATATATATATATATATATAAACTGGAGAGTAGGAGACGGGACACCACGAGCGTTGGTCTTCTCCTGTATACTACAATCAAGTAAATACAATTAATTATGTGTTTACGTAATTGTAGTAAGCAGGAAAGGAGCAACGGTCGTGGTGTCCCGTCTCCTATTTTCCGATTGATCAAACCTATTCTCAGATTCATGTACATTTCTAACTCAATCTATATCCTTGATTTCGAGTTCTAACTGAATCTATATCCTCGATTTCGAGTTCCAACTTAATCTATATCCTTGATTTCGAGTTCTAACTGAATCTATATCCTCGATTTCGAGTTCCAACTTAATCTATATCCTTGATTTCGAGTTCTAACTTAACCTATATCCTTGATTTCGAATTATCATATTCACATCTGAAATCATGTATTGTTCTAGCTTGGGCTATATTACCTGAGACATTCCAAGTATTTATGCATCTGTGTGTGTGTGTGTGTGTGTGTGTGTGTGTGTGTGTGTATTCACTTGGTCTTTGGATCACGTGTTCGACTCGTGATCGACAGCTATTTCCCTCCTGGAAGAGAGCTCAGAGCTCGTAGGTCCGATCTATGGGTAATGCTATGACCTTTCACACACACACACCCCCAACTCCCCGCCCACGAGAGTCAGAGTAACGACCCGAAGCGCAGCTGTACCGAAATTAATTTCGGCCCTGGGCAGGATTCGAACCAAGCACTACGCGCACCACCATGCTAGTAGTTCTTCGTTCTACCAACTGCGCCACCGAGTCGTGTGTGTGTGTGTGTGTGTGTGTGTGTGTGTGTGTGTGTGTGTGTGTGTGTGTGTGTGTGTGTGTGTGTGTGTGTGTGTGTGTGTGTGTGTGTATGTGTGTGTGTGTGTGTGTGTGTGTGTGTGTGTGTGTGTGTGTGTGTGTGTGTGTGTGTGTGTGTGTGTGTGTGTGTGTGTGTGTGTGTGTCTGTGTGTGTGTGTGTGTGTGTGTGTGTGTGTGTGTGTGTATGTGTGTGTGTGTGTGTGTGTGTGTGTGTGTGTGTGTGTGTGTGTGTGTGTGTGTGTGTGTGTGTGTGTGTGTGTGTGTGTCACAAAGAACGCCACGTGATACCTTATCGGGTTTATGACCCGAGGATGTATCACAGATGCAAGGACAACTTCAGGACTTAGGAGGTCGTCGTTCTCTTTACGGGGTAAGAGGTGACGCCATCCATGCCAAACTTAACATATCCTGGAGATTGGATTTTCCTTCACACAGTATATATATATATATATATATATATATATATATATATATATATATATATATATATATATATATATATGACGGAAATATGATATTATATTTGGAGATATGAAAAATGAAATATTGTTACTTAAGCTAAACTGTCGGGATTGAAGCTGGTGAAAGCCCGGTGTGATAGCCCCTTCACAGGAACCAATGACGATTAAAGGTGCTCCTGAGAGTTGGAAATCTCCCCTCTTTCTCCCATCTTCAACACATGTCAACATCACCATCTCCACCTGGACGTGCAGCCTCGAGGGGATGACATTCGATCCCCGGACTGGACCTAAGATGGATCTTTCCTCCACCTTTTCTCACATGGAGCTCACAACCGGCGACTGATCAGTCCTGCGCTAATATAATATGAGCAACAGTTCAGTTAATGAACAGGACCTGATGACCGTTGCCGGCCGGTGTGGGGTTGCGGGTTTCTAGGATGGGTAACTCGAGATATTAGTTCTTGTTAATGATTTTTTTATTCGACCTTATTATGGATCAAATGACATCCTACCGATATGATTGTTCTATTGCTATGGAACAGGGCTGCGCGGTACCCCAGTAGATACCGTGTCGAGCGCATGAGCTGGTAGTCGCGAGTTCGATTCCCTGGGCTCGCTCCGGGCTATGTCGCGTTGGATCCCGGGACCCCTGGCCAGGCGGGGAGGCGACCCAAACATCGGCCTGAAAAAAAACACAAAAAAAAACAGCGGCTTGCCTAAACTGACAGGGCTTTGCCCTAGGCTACAGGGGTTTCTCACTTCCCACTGAGTAGGAATGGGATGATGAGTTTTGCCCGTCCGTTGTCATGTAACTGTTGATTCCAATACTCCAATCCTACCCATACTTATTTACATCCATCCTCCTCCACTTCCTCCTCCTCCTCTCTCTCTCCTCCTCCTCTCTCTCCTCATCCTCCTCTCTCTCCTCCTCCTCTCTCTCCTCCTCCTCTCTCTCCTCCTCCTCCTCCCCTCCATCAGATGTTGCTTCTTCAGATCCTGCCTCACTTGCCCGTCCATGGGCACATCTATTAACAAGTACCCGAGAACTGCCCATAATCAAGACTGTCGCATTATAACTCCATCTTTATGTTACTCTCTTGTCTATTGTCCATATCTCTTTTACTTAAAGTTGGCTCCCACACCCCAAAAGTCTCCTCTCGCTATCTCTCCAGAAGTGCTGTCTAATGGAACTCTTGCATGGGCTGTCTGTTAGCGACATGTTGTCCACAAACATGGCGCAGTGTAGTCGCTCCCGATGACCGCTACTAATTCATTTATTTATTTATTTATTTGTCTTTTTAGGTCATGATTTTCATCTCTCTCTCTCTCTCTCTCTCTCTCTCTCTCTCTCTCTCTCTCTCTCTCTCTCTCTCTCTCTCTCTCTCTCTCTCTCTCTCTCTCTCTCTCTCTCTCTCTCTCTCCCTCTCTTATCTTTTTCAATCCCGTTTATGCTCGTGGGGACCCTCTAGCCCTCAAGCAATAAGAACAACAGCAAAGTCAGAATGTTTCCGTACGTTTCTGTCGGAATGTCACTTTCTCCCAAAGAGCATACGAAAGCATTATAAGCATAGGTTCTATAGAATATGTGTCCTAATCTAACGGATCTAACCTAACCTAACGTAATCTAACCTAACCCAACCTAACTGAACTTTACCTAACATACCATAAGACTGGAGTAGTTAAGGCTTGATTAACCTAAGTTGACCTAAAGTAACCTAACCCAAAATACCTTAACCTAACATAACATACCCTACGACTATAGTGGGTAAGACTTTACTAACTTAACCTGACCTAACGTAACCTAACCCAACATACTTTAACCAAGCCTAACCTACCCTAAGACTGTAGTGGGTAAGACTTAACTGATGTAGACTGTATGTTTAACTTCTATATTTAAGTGGCAAAGTAGAGTCTGGTGGTTGTTGTTGGTTTTAAGGTGCCGAACTCTCTGGTCTACAAATACAAGGGAAGCTCCGTTCAAAACCCGGGGGGGTTGCCAGAAACATTTTAATGTACATATTTACAGGGTTGCCAAAACATGGTATAAGTAGGCTGTTGCTGTGTTCGGAAATAGAATATTTGAAAGAATGGTCGCGTCGGATGGGCAACGCAACGAGAGGTGCCGGATTAGTTCGCTGATTCTATTGTATGTCGAGAATGTGAGATCTTTTGAACCGCACAGCTTCAATTGTTTGGCTGGAAGGCGCGAGGTCCATTCTGCGCAGGTGTTAAGGCGTCGGCTGGACAGCCGGCGGCTCTGGTCGCTGCTTAGGTTCGGATACAATGGCAGTGTCCCTTAGTAGATCCGCGAAGACGTCTGAGCACCCTTTCGTAGCATATGTGTGCGTGCACGCGTGTGCACGCTAGGCATCGAAGGGAGATGATAACACTAACCTAACCTAAACTAACTTGCCTCGACCTAACTTAGCCTAACCTAACCTAATCTAACCTAACCTAACCTAACCTAACCTAACCTAACCTAACCTAACCTAAGACTGTAGTAGGTAAAACTTGACTAACCTAACCTAGCCTACCCTAACGCCGCAGTGGGTAATACTTAACTAGTTGAGTGTGGCAGGGACACCAATAGGTTGAGAAACATCACTACATGAAGACGGTCTTCATGCCGTTAAGAAAAATGGTCCTTAAGCATAAGGGCAATAAGGTTCACTTTGCCTCTAGTTCTTTACAAGGGTGCCCGCACCCTCTATATTGTACCCTGTTTCCTATGAATGCGAGACTTTGAGTCTCTGGTTATCTGGAATATTTCCTAGAATTTTTTTTTCTCAAAATTCCGAGAATGTATGTCCTGTTTCTTAGATACTAGTAACGGTGCGTTTGGATAGATCTCACTTTTCATTCCCCCCGTTACAAAAGAAAAGAAAAGAAAAAAAAGTATATAAACACAATAGAATAACATACAAGAACACACACACACATACACGCGCGCACACACACACACACTCGGTGGCGCAGTTGGTAGAACGATGAACTACTAGCATGGTGGTGCGCGTAGTGCTTGGTTCGAATCCTGCCCAGGGCCGAAATTAATTTCGGTACAGCTGCGCTTCGGGTCGTTACTCTGACTCTCGTGGGCGGGGAGTTGGGGGTGTGTGTGTGTGAAAGGTCATAGCATTACCCATAGATCGGACCTACGAGCTCTGAGCTCTCTTCCAGGAGGGAAATAGCTGTCGATCACGAGTCGAACACGTGATCCAAAAGACCAAGTGAATACACACACACACTTGGGGGTGCCAGAGCAATTTGTAAGGAGTATGAAGAGATCAAGTATCTTTGACCAGTGCCACAAAGGACTCAATATTGCATGCCAAGAACCAAGGTCAGGATGTCAACTTGTTGCCTAACTTAGTGATTCTAATTATTCCACACATTTCCTATAATTATCTAAAACCCCTATAATCTTTTACTTCTTGACTATTGCTAAGTGTTGTTCCTTCGGAAAAATTCTAACACTATAACGAACGACTAAGAATCTATATTAGATATTTTTGTTGATAAGGAAACACAAAGGAATATATTGAATTTTCAAAGGGTGTGGTTGTTGAACTAAGTCAAGGATCGCCAGAACTCTTGAACAACGCTCTCTGCTTTGGAGAAAGAAAAATATGAAGGATACCAACACACGCGCGCACACGCACACACACACACACACACGCACACACACACACACACACACACACACACACACACACACACACACACACACACACACACACACACACACACACACACACACACACACACACACACACACACACACACACACACACACACTCACACAGAAAATGTATTTCTTTTGAGAGGTTTATCATCCAATCCTCACTTCTCGTGAGAATGCAGGAGACTAACGAATCAAACCTAGTAAATTAGGACTAAGTGATTCTGTTGACAGACAGATTTTTTGAAAGACTGCACAAGGCTCGTGGCCGAATTGAAAATCGACGGACTAAGCTATCTTCTCGAAGTTTTTTTTTTTTTCTTTTTTTTTCTTTTTTTTTCTTTTTTTGTATGAAGACGGGTTAACTCGACAAAAGCCTTAGATGCTTTTGACACTATGCTTTGTGTCACTGATCCCCACCCCCACACATTTGTGTGCACCTTCTGCATGTATGTATGTGCGTGCATGCGTGTGTGTGTGTGCATGTGTGCGTATCTGTGAGTGAGTATATTCTTGAGCATATTTTACGTCGGCTCCTGGCGGCTTTGCGAGCACATCAACAGTTGCGGGGTTGTATCAGTTGGTACTACATTCATAGAGCAGGCTTTTATATCACCCCACAGCATACCAATATTTGTGTGTGTGTGTGTGTCTACGTATATATGTATGTATGTGTATGTGTGTGTGTGTGTGTGTGTGCTTGTGTGTGTGTGTGTGTCTCTCTGTCTGTATATGTCTGTGTATGTGTATAAGTATCTGTGTGTGTGTATGCGCTCGAACAAGAGTTTATGTAAATATGAATGTATGTATATGTATGTGTATATAGGTCTCTTAATAGTCTCTCAATAGCTATAACACGTGCTTGAAAGTTATCACTGCAGAGGAATTAAATACACAATAATCACCCAAATCGTAGTTATATTCATAACATTAAGAAAAAAAAAAAAAAAGTGAATCACTGATGTGGCAACATCGCCAAACCAGTCAGAAGGAACTGTTGTCATACAAACGAGTCTTCTTTTTTCTAGCTCACATACACAAAGTTATTTATTATTTTTCATTTATGTATGTTTATTTTATTTTGTTCATTATATTTTCATTTCTTTTGCAGGTGCGTATACGGCTTCACATGTTCTTTCTTGGATCTTCTCCATATCATGGGTAAGTAGTTGTAGTAGTAGTAGTAACATTATATTCCATGTATGTGCCCGTATACAATATGCTTAGAGATGTATGCATATATATATACAGTGAGACCTCTCATTATATATCGGATGTTGATTAGCTGTGTTTGCGGTGCTTTCGCTGTGTTTTCGGTGTTTGTGGTGCCGTTGTTTAGTGCGTGCAATTACTATACCACCCTAAAACCACTCCAAAACATCGAAAACACAGCGGAAACACCGCAAATACATCTAACTAACGTCCGGTAATGAGAGGTCTCACGTGTATATAAGGCATAGAAAAACACAATGGAGTGTTCCAAATATAAGCACGACGTTTCCTACGCTATGTACATTTTCAAGTAAAATGAATGACAGTAAATTACAGAGTTTATATATTGTTATGATGAGATTTCATGGGATGGTGTGAAGCTGTGAACAAAGCATCAATGAGATGGAATGGAGATGGAACTCCGTGGGGTGGTGGACTCCGTTGTTGGAATTTTGGCAAGGTCTCTTGATTGGAGATATAGATATGGACATTTCTCTTTGCTAAGAAGGGCCTCAGGAATGTATTAACGTTTGATATCCTGTGTTTTCAGCCAACATTTCCCTTGTTAGAGTGGCGTTGTGGCATGTCATGGTGTAAGCTTTTAGGTGATACCATTTTGGAGGTGGAGAGAAATTCTTGCACTAAATGTTGTTGTGTATCCCATGTATTAATAGGGTAGGGACGCATATTTTCCTATTTTGGACGAGTTGACTAGTTTGTAGGTTTTGGATTTTCACGGGAGGGCTATTTATAATGAGGTTAATTAGGTTTTCCTGTTTTTATAATAAATGACAACATCGAGGATATTTTTGGGTCTGATAGCTTTGACATATTTCTTGATGGTTTGTTTCAATACGCGTTCATCTGCATGGTACTCCGAGTGCATAAAAGCCATATAGAAGATTTTGATGCTGTCACCGTCTTTGTTGTCCGTGTTGTGTTTGTAGATACTACTTACCTATTCCATTTATTTCTTTTTTCTTTTCTTTTTTGATATCTTTGTTAGGGTAGCCATTGTTAATATATATATATACATATATATATATATGTATATATATATGTATATGTATATATATATATATTATATATATGTATATATATATATATATGTATGCATATGTATATATATGTATATATATGTATATATATATATATATATATATACATATATATATATATATATATATATATATATATATATATATATATATATACATAAAGAGTGACACAGAAAAACGGGAACTTAAAAAAAACAACAATGAAAATAGAAGAAAGAAGTAATGACCCATTGAACCACAACAACTTACCTTTCAATAGACGGTAATCAAAATGATCTATTTTTGAAAATTACGTCCTGTAGATAGCGTCCTCCTGTTCGTATGCATTCTTCCAATCTGCTGTTGGAGTTCCCCATTGATCGCTGCAACATCTCAGCTGGGATATCACGAATTTCGTCTCGAATTCTTTGTTTCAATTCATCCGTTGTCCTAGGCCGAGTCGTGTAGACCCGACTCTTCAGGTAGACCCGCAAGAAAAAATCCCAAACGGACAAATCCGGTGATCTTGTGGGGCCGGGGAATATCACCGACTCTTGAGATGACACGGTTACCTGTCGCACAGCTACCGTTGATCGCCTTGCAGTGTGCAACGTGGCACCATCATACTGAAACCAGGTTTCATGAAATTATGGAAAAAATTTCAATGGAGGTGCAACATGAGATCGCAACATCTCGACATACCGATGCGTCGTGGCAGTCACTGTGCTCCTCTGTTTATTTTCAAAAGAGTAAAGTCATCAGTATCCCAGATGAGATTTTGCAGCGAGTAATGGGGAAACTTCAAGCGCATAAGTACAGGAAGACACCATCTACAGGATGTAATTTGCGTACAGGACATCATCTACAGGATGCAATTTTTGTACAGGACAACATCTACAGGATGTAATTTTCAAACATTGATAACTTGGATTACTGTCTCATAAAAGGCAAGTGGTAGTGGCTTAATTGCTGTCAATAATTTTGTTGCTGTTGGATTTCTTCTATCTTTATTCTTTTTTCAAAAGTTCTCATATTTCTGTGTCACCCTGTATACGTATGTGTATATATATATATATATATATATATATATATACATATATATATATATATATATATATATATGTGTGTGTGTGTGTGTGTGTGTGTGTGTCAAGTAACGTAGATGTCGTTACACAAGAGTAAAATCAAACTTAAACCCACTCTCGGAGAAAGATAAGCTGAGATACAGAGTAAATCGTATATTTCGACCACTAACTGTGGTCCTCTTCAGTAGTTACAATTATAGGGTACATGTACAAGAACTTGTATACAGAGAAGAGCTACAATAGGGAACTCAGTAAGTCTCAGGTCACGTGCCCTGACTGAGGGCGGACGTTTCGTCCTCTGGAGATGAATTTATGAACTGCCAGAGGACTTATCTTTCTCCGAAAGTGGGTTTAAGTATTATATAGATATGTATACAAATATATATATATATATATATATATATATATATATATATATATATATATATATATGTGTGTGTGTGTGTGTGTGTGTGTGTGTGTGTGTGTGTGTGTGTGTGTGTGTGTGTGTGTGTGCGTGTATGTGAGTGTGTGTGTATGTGCGTGCGTGTGTGTACGTATGTGAGTGTGTGTATGTGTGTGTGAGTGTGTGTGTGTGTGTGTGTATGTTTTTATACGTATGTATATTATATGTATATTTATATTCATATATATATATATAAATATATAGATATATATATATATAAATATATATATATATATATATATATATATATATATATATATACAGACACGACAGAATTGCATAAACACCAAGAGAAAGCGTTTAATTTACTAAATAAGTAATTGATACAATTAAAGTGCTTATAAATGGTCACAGTGTGAATAACTAATACTTGGTTGACATTCCCTTTGCTTTTTTCAATGTAATGACCCTTCTAGGCATGCAAGTGATTAGTTCGCGAATATCATCTTGAGGGATTTCTTGCCATGTTTCCCGTAGTAATCCTAAGAGTTCGGGCTTTGAAGATGGCTCGCTGTTCTTTTTACGAAGTTGTCGGTCTAATACGCCCACACTACGCACGTCATCTCCCCACCCACGCCCGACACCGTCCCAACACATAAAGCCTGACTGAAAACAAGTGCTAATCCAAGGACTGAAGAGTCTGTGTATACATTACGACGGATTAAAACATAAAACGTGCGGTAATGACGAGCACAGAAAGAGAACTGTCATACGGTCAGAACGGTGCGTGGTTATACAGAAAATTACACACATGAACATACCCATTAAACTCATTATTACACTCACACAATATTAAATATATATATATATATATATATATACATATATATATGTTGTAGTATAAAGTATAGACAGATGAGTGGAAAGTGACAAGGGGACGCAGGATAATGCAGGAGTGAATATTCCGTAACGTTTCGACGGATGTCTTCCTCAGAGAGACTACAGACTATCAGATTTTGTGGACAATGTATACCTCAGTACTGGCTCATCTTGCCGGCCGTACGGGAATGGAGCCCGCTGATTGGCTAGTGGTTCGCGATCTCTTGCGAGGTAGCGCGGCTAAGGTCATTCTTGCTCCGGGTCGCGTTAGGCTAACGTGTCCTTCCTTGTGATTGGTAACCTGGCACGTTGTGATGTGTGCGGCTTCTATGGTTTTTCTTAGTCTCTTTTCCAGTCCTTTTTGGAGAACTTCGACGCTGTTCCAGTTGGGGAGATGTCCGTGTGTATCTACGTGTACCACCAAGGATTTGGAAGTTCTGTGGTGGCGTAGATCATTCTTGTGTTCGTACACTCTTTTTTTCGATGCCACGCGATGACTCTCCATAGTACGTGGCCGGACATCCTCCGCATGGAATTTTGTATACAATGCTGTTTTGGTTTATGATATTCTTGTTTTCATTCTTACTCACCATGTCTCTGATTCTTAATCCTGCGGCATGTGCTATGTGTATACACTTTGTGGATAGAAAACTAGCAATTACTTTTGCTCCTTTTGAGTATGGTACTATCTGGTAATCTTCTTTGGTCGTTTTGTTACTTGTTCTTGATATCATGAATGCTTTGTTTACTAATTTGTGTAGAAGACCTAAGGGGTACATGAGTTTACAAAAGGCCTCGGTTATGTATGATATTTCATCTGTCAGAAACTCATCGCTGCATATCCTTATATATATATATATATATATATATATATATACGCGTATAAGCAGTTTTGTTAAACACCTGTACCTACGGGATTCGAACCCGAGGCTGTGTGGCATTAGGCCCACACGACACTAGAACGCTCCTGATTAAATTAGGGGGTTGATAGAGAGAGAGAAGGAACGAGAATGCAAAAGCAGTTGCATTAACGTATGTCTATGCAAACTGCAAAAACATGCTGCCCCCAGAGAATCACGTAGTCACAATTGCATGTCGACGTAATGTCGTTGTTTAGGAAGGTGCCTCTATAATTACGGGATGAATTCATGCACACGTACACGCGCACACGTACACACACATACACGCACGCACGCACACACACGCACACACACACACACACACACACACACGCACACACACACACACACACACACACACACACACACACACACACACACACACACACACACACACACACACACACACACACACACACACACACACACACACATGAATATATTCATAGGATTGCATGCAAAGAATACGCGCTTGAAGGCATATTTTATGCGTCAATTGAACTGTCTCTCTAACGAATAATTCCGAATTGAAACGAGAGACAGAGAGAGAGAGAGAGAGATAGAGTAGCTCATGTTTACCAAGAACAATCTCATATTTTTAGACGAAGAAACTAGTACCAGGAAATCCCGGAGGACAAAAAAAAAAAAAGGAAACTAGGGCCTGAACGCACTTTTTTTTAAATCTTATCTATAAGTTATATTGTTATTAACATTGTCATATATATATATATAAGCTATATAAATCGTTAGTTCGTCCACATTTGGAATATGCTGTTTCTGTATGGTCACCGAATCTCATTAAAGACATTGACAGACTGGAAAAAGTACAACGGCGAGCCACAAAACTGATTCCAAATATCAAAAATAAATCATACGAAAATCGACTAAAACACATGAATCTGTTTTCCCTAAAAAAGCGTAGACTCAGAGGTGACTTGATACAGGTCTTTAAGATTTTAAAGGGAATTGACAACATCAAAAGTGACCAAATTTTCACATTGAATGAGAATCAGACAAGAAACAATGGTCTCAAACTATCCGGAAATAGATTCAATTTGGAAGTAGGTAGAAACAACTTTGCCAACCGTGTAGTAAATGAATGGAATAAACTTCCTGCACAGGTAGTGCAATATAGTTCAGTTCGAAGCTTTAAGAATCAGTTAGATAAATACCTAAGTAAGATGCTGTAATGATTATAATTTATCTTATATTATTTGTTTTTGTTTTGTTATCATTTGTCTGTCTGATTTTCATTTATTATTAGTTATATGTCAATTTATTATTATTTACTATTTACCTGTTTGTTTATTATTTAACTATACCTATGCATTTATTTATGTATTTTACTTGTTATTTACATTATTATAGTTTTTATTTATTGTTTTATTATTAATATGATTTTTTTTCGCATCCGACCTAGATATGGATCAAAAGGTCTCCTGTCGGCATGCTCCACCTTTGTAATCCTTTGTGTGTGTGTGTGTATGTGTGTTTGTATGTGTATATATATGTTTATATATATATATATATATATATATATATATGTATATATACGAATATATACATATATATATACATATATATATATATATACATATATATATATATATATATATATATATATATAAATATATATATATATATACATATATCCCGGCGGGTCTCCAGCAGTCTCGACCTTTTCTTAACACTGGGTTATGAATAATGATGATAATGATAATAATAATAATAATAATAATAATAATAATAATAGTAATAATAATAATAATAATAATAATAATAATAATAATAATAATAATAATAATAATAATAATAATAATAGTAATAATAATAATAATAATAATAATAATAATAATAATAATAATAATAATAATAATAATAATAATAATAATAATAACAATAAAAATGATATAATATTAATGGCTCCTGCTGTTCCTTTGTTATGCTCTTGCCTTCCTTGAATTTCGCCACGACCATCTCATCCACGCCTAAGGCTGATGTCACACGGGCGGTCTACCCGCCTGACCGCGGCGGGTGAGACGCATTTCCCCACTTGAAACCGCCGCGGCCAGCCCGCCTGGCTATGTCAGACGAGAGGTTTATACATAGGAATCAATATAAAGCGGTTCCGCGGCGGCTGACCCGCTTTGCACCCGCGGCGGCCAACCCGCTCGTCTGGCTAGGGCTTAAACCTCTTCCATGCCATAATGTACCCAAGGATAGAAGCAATGGTCATTAATGACATAACTTTTTCGCCCCCGTACTCCTCTTTCTCTTCCTCCTCCTCCACTCCTCCTCCTCCTCTCCTCCTCTCCTCTTTCTCCTCCTCCTCCATTCATCTTTCTCCTCCTCCTCCACTCCTCTTTCTCCTCCTCCTCCTCCTCCACTCCTCTTTCTTCTATTCTTTGTTCTCTTCCTCCTGCTTTTCCTCCTCCTCTTTCCTCTTCTCCTCCTCCTCCTCCTTCTCCCCATCCTCCTTCTTTCTCTTCCTCCCACTCCTCTTCTTCCTTTTCCCTCCTTCTCCTCCACATTTTCTTTCTATTCCTCATTTTCACTGCCTTCCTCCTCCTCTTCCTCCCTCTCCTCTTACATTTTCCCCTCCTCCATTTTTTCCTCTACTTCTCCTCCTCCTCCTCCTCCTTTTCTCTGCCTTCCTTTTCCTCCTCCTCACTCTTCTCTTCTTTCTTTTACCCCTCCTCCTCTACTTTTTCTTCCTCTTCTTTTCCACCTCCTCCTCCTCCTCCTCCTCCTCCTCCTCCATGTCCCTACCTTCCCTCTCCTTCCCCTCCTTCTCCTCTTCTTCCTTTTTTCCTCCTTCTCCTCCACTTCTTCCTCCCCTTCTTCTACTCCTCCTTTTCCCTGCCTTCCTCTCTTCCTTCTCTTCTTCCTTTTTTCTCCTCCTCCTCCTCTTTTTCTTCCACTCCTCCTCCTCTCCTTCCTCCTCTTCCTCCCTCTCCTCTTCTTCCTTTTTTCCTTCCTCCTCCTCCTCTTTTTCCTCCACTCCTCCTTCTCCTCCTCCTCCTCCTCCTCCTCCTCCTCCCTCTCCTCTTCTTCCTTTTTTCCTTCCTCCTCCTCTTTTTCCTCCACTCCTCCTTCTCCTCCTCCTCCTCCTGCTCCTCCTCCTCCTCCTGCTCCTCCCTCTCCTCTTCTTCCTTTTTTCCTTCCTCCTCCTCCACTTTTTCCTCCAATCCTCCTCCTCCTCGTCCTCCTCCTCCTCCTCCTCCCCCTCCCGAAATAAATTCCTGGCAACGACTTCCTCTCCTCCTTATCTCTCGCTTCTCAATTTTAAGTCTTTCAACTTTATCTTGTTTCTTTCTCTCTCTCTCTCTCTCTCTCTCTCTCTCTCTCTTTCTCTCTTTCTTTCTCTCTCTTTCTTTCTCTCTCTTTTCCCTTCTCTCTCTCTCTCTCTCTCTCTCTCTCTCTCTCTCTCTCTCTCTCTCTCTCTCTCTCTCTCTCTCTCTCTCTCTCTCTCTCTCTCTCTCTCTCTCTCTCTCTCTCTCTCTCTCTCTCTCTCTTTCGGTTTCTATGCATGTGTATGCATGCATGCGTGTGTGTATTTGTGTATGTATGTATGTGTTTCTAGATTGCCTGGGTATGTGGCAGTCACATTTGGTACTTGAAATTGAAATTAGCTCTTTTCGTGCATGTCTGGAATTGTCTCCATGTTACATATATCTACACACACACACACACACACACACACACACACACACACACACACACACACACACACACACACACACACACACACACACACACACACACACACACACACACACACACACACACACACACACACACACACACACACACACACACACACACACACATACGTATATGGGTGGGTGTGTGTGCGTGTGTTTGAGTACGTGTGTGTGCGTGCGTGTGTGTGTCTGTGTGTGTGTGTGTGAGCGCGCGTGTATATATATATATATATATATATATATATATATATATACATAAATATATATATATATATATATATATATATATATATATATACAAATTTCCAAATATCAAATTACTCTTGCGTCATATTATAGATGAGAGTGACGAACTAAGACAATTTAAATCTAAAATACGAATATTAGACACGTTGTTGAGACGTTCATACGAAATTCTAGAATATTGTAACCGAAGTCATTTCTACTCAAAAGCAAGTAGCAAAAGCAAGTAGCACGGTTGCCTAGTGTGCCACCACGTTTACTCGACCGTGTTTTTCACCGCACTACTCTTTGTTGGTCTCCTTCTCCTCCTTCTCCTCCTCCTCCTCCACCTCCTCCTCCTCCTCCCCTTCCTCCTCCTCCTCCTCCTCCCCTTCCTCCTCCTCCTCCTCCTCCTCCTCCTCCCCTTCCTCCTCCATTTCCTCTTTTTACCTTCCTTCCCTTCCCTTCCC
>NC_134813.1:10387860-10395360 GCF_046742065.1 Oratosquilla oratoria
AGGAGGAGGAGGAGGAGGAGGAGGAGGAGGAGGAGGAGGGGAGGAGGAGGAGGAGGAGGAGGAAAAGGAGGAGGAGGAGGAGGAGGAGGAGGGGGAGGAGGAGGAGGGGAGAGGGAGGTGGGAATGATATCAAAAGAGAAAAGAATGAGAGCAGAAAGGGAATAAATGGAGGCTTAAAAGGAAGAAGAGGAAATGGAAGAAAAAGCGAAAGAGGAGGAGAATGGAGTAGAAATAAGAAAAGAAATGGACAAAGGATAAAACAATGCAGATTAAGTAGAAGACGAAAATGCAAAGAAAATGGAGAGTGATATGAGAAATAGAAATGCATGGAGGAGGAGAAGGAGGAAATGAGAGAGGAGGAAATAGGAAGAAAAAGAAGGCAGGAAAGGGAAAGGTGAAGGGGAGGGGAGGAAAAAGGGCTGAAAGAATTGAAAAAAAAATAGAAGGAAGAGCTTGATAACGTAAAAGAAGGAAGAAGAGGAGGAGGAGGACGAAGACAAGGAAGAAGAGAAAGAGGAAAGAAAGGAGATAAGAAATTAATAGATAAAAAGAAAAGAGTACAAATACAAAACAAGTAACACATGAGAAGAAGAGAAAGAAAAATAGAAAAAACAAAAAAACGGAGAGAAGGTCGAAAAATTCAGCTACCGGTTGCTGAGGCATGGTAATACCCCCGAGGTAGATGGTACCAGGGCCCCGCCAGGTGGTCCAAACCCATCTGAAATCGCCTGGGACCACCTGAGACCTACGGAACGAGGCCCTGCACAGTGCGGACGAGACGTAAACAAGAGATAAGGTTGAGATATTTCCAGAAGCTTCATACATCAAGCGAGAATGTGTGTTGTGCGTCTGTATGTATTTTCTTATATTGTGTATTTTCTTAGATCGTGTGTTTTTGTATATAAACGTGCACGGACGAATGTGTGTGTATGAGTACCAGTTTGCGTGTATGCTATGTATGCATTATGCGCTCATGCGTGTATGTTCTGATTTGTTCACATGTCCGCATGTAATTTTGTTTTTTCACGATCATTGAATTGCCGTCAGGCGATTCTATTTAGATGAATGAGGTACAAAGATGATGGTAAGTATACCGTCAAAGCGAGAAAACTCTTTACAATATATAAATAGATAGTTAAACACAATAGTAACAAAAGCATAAACATGTAAAATGAAATAAATTGAAAATATTACTAACAGCTCCAGGATGCCTTCAGCGACAAATAACCACCTCCTGGCGTAGTCCTCTCACTTAGCCCACTGCCAGCAATTTCAAAGAGAGAGAGAGAGGACCAGGAACATAAACTATAGCATGATTGGCGGTTCGAGTTCATAACTCGTTCACCACGTCCAGGCTTGGTCCTGCTGGTCATCACATCTTCTCAGAAGCCGATAATAATGATGATGATAACGATGATGGGAGAAGATGTGCGATAATGTATGAAAGTGATACAGAGGTAATTACAAAGAGATACAGACTGAAGGCTTAGAAACTATACTAAAATAGATATGAAAGTAGGTCAATTCGCGAGAAACTCACCCACTCTGCGCAGCTGATTCTAAGGTGGACCCTGGGATGAAGACGTCATTGGGTCGAGACCCCTTCAAGACCCCACCCACCGACCCTCAGCTGAATAAAATCGCTTGGGCTATTTTCCCTCCAATCTCTGATCAGTCGGACGTACCGTGTTGCAAGATGATTGAAGGGAATATTCAGTCCTTTAGATGTCTAGCTTGCACACGCGCGCACGCACGTATTTGGTGCAGAATGGAAAGTCAAACGTCTTCAGAGAACTCCCAAGGGACCCCATTGTGTTGGACCTGACAGTGGTCATAGGGGCCAACCACATCTGACCTTACCCAGACATCTGGGCCTGGCTGGGACACCTGTGTCCAACATTGCCAAACTGCAAGATCAGCATACGTCTTACATATATATATATATATATATATATATATATATATATACATATATATATATATATATATATATATATGTATATACATACATATATATACATATATATATATGTATATATATATATATATATATATATATATGATGGATTATATAAGCTGTTAATTTTCTGAGACCATGTACATTGAGAATGTCCTGGTGAGGACGAAACGTTAGTTAATAAAACTCCAACTGTTCTCTGTGTTTAGCTCACCGCTTTTCCACTCATATATATGTATATGTATATATATATATATATATATACATTATATATATATACATATATATATATATATATATATAATTTTATGGGTTCCCTTTTGTAAATATCGACCCATACATGAATACTGAGTGTCCATACTCAGTCCATGCAATGTACATTGTAGCAATAAGCTTGTACATTGCAGAAATAGGAGAAAATAAATTATTTTAGATAGCTGTATTTGGAACAACCACCTGGTGCCCGTAGATATAACCATTTGGCAACTCCCCGAGTCCTTCTCGGGGTTATTCCGAGAATGTAGGGCAGTCCAGACGAAGAAATGAAAGCCAACAAACCACCACTTCGTTTGTCTCAACTCCAAACTCAATGTAGATCACAAACAACAAATCTACAACCGCCCATCTCCAGAACTTTTACCGCCGTAAAATCCCAATGGCAAACTATTTTGTTTTCAACAGAAATACATGGAATGTTGTTTTTGATACACTGAAAGAATTTTTTTCCCTCCAGCATATCAGATCTTTCCTGAAAGCTGCTGACTGCAAAAGTCGGAGGAAAAATAGCCCAGTGTGATAACATCTTTAGTCAGAACAATATATATATATATATATATATATATATATATATATATATATATATACAGTATATATATATATGTATATATATATATATATATATATATATATATATATATAATGTACGGCACTGTAGCAAAATGAAGTAATCTCGGTTACCATGGAGGTCTTTTATTTATTCAATTATTTATGTATATATCACAACAAAGTACTGTCGTATCCCATTGGTAAAATTATACTAATGACCCACTTTCGGAGAAGAATAGGCGGAAGTAAAGAGATCCGTATATTACAAAGGATTACAAAAGGCGGAGCATTGCCGACAGGATACCTTTTGATACATATCTATGTCGGATTCAAAAAAAAAAAAAAAAAAAAAAAAATCATATTAATAATAAATTAAAACTATAATGTAAAAAATAACAAATAAAATACATAAAGAAATGCATAGGTATAGTTGAATAACAAACAAAAAGGTAAATAGTAAATTTTTATAAATTTACATATAAACTAATAATAAATCAGACAGACAAATTAAAACAAAAACAAAAAACAAATAATATAAACATAAATTATAATCATTACAGCATCTTACTTAGGTATTTATCTAAATGATTCTTAAAGCTTCGAACTGAACTACATTGCACTACCTGTGCAGGAAGTTTATTCCATTCATTAACTACACGGTTGGCAAAAGTTGTTTCTACCTACTTCCAAATTGAATCTATTCCGGACAGGTTTGAGACCATTGTTTCTTGTCTGATTCTCATTCAATGTGAAAATTTGGGTCACTTTTGATGTTGTCAATTCCCTTTAAAATCTTAAAGACCTGTATCAAGTTCACCTCTGAGTCTACGCTTTTTTAGGGAAAACAGATTCATGTGCTTAAGTTGATTTTCGTATGATTTATTTTTGAAATGTGGAATCAGTTTTGTGGATCGCCGTTGTACTTTTTCCAGTCTGTCAATGTCTTTAATGAGATTCGGTGACCATACGGAAACAGCATATTCCAAATGTGGGACGAACTAACGATTTATATAGCTTGTTAATGAGTGATGGTACTTTTGAAATCAAAAGATCGCGCAATCAATCCCAGAATCTTATTTGCTTTCTCAGAGGCTGAAATACCACTGCTTGGATGATTTGAGGTCGTTATGATAATTACGCCGAGATCTTTTTCACTATCCACTTTTGTTAACGAATTTCCAAATAACCTTGTAATCGTACTTACTGTTATTTTTACCTATGTGCATTACCTTGCATTTATCTGTGATCCTCTTCAGCAGATGTGTTACAGAGTGGAGAGAAGTATGTATATATATACAAAAGTAGTGAGGTGAACAAGTAGGGACGGGGACTCAGGTCACGTGTCCGGCGCTACGTGGACATTGGTGGATTTTGTCCGCAGTTAGTGTAGAGGGTAGCAATCTATTAACAGCTAAGATAATTATACAGTCTTGTGACCATTGGCTATTGGAAATATCATAATTGGGATAATATCTTATTAGACAGGATTCTATTATTTTTTCTCCAAAAAATGCACTATTGGGACGACGCTGAAATCATTTATAGATAAAAATGCAGTCTACAATGACTCCTTTCAACTGCATTGCTATCCTGTTAATTGCTCTGGAGTGTGATAACGTCGACTTTATTGCGCCACCTTTCATAATTAGCAAAGCTTTGTTTGAAGTTAACGAATTAGTAATTTCTCGGATTTTTTGAACATCTGAGTTGGGCTCATTATACAAGACTTAATTTTCTGTTGGTCTGGACCGCTCTGCCCTCCTATCATCCAACCTATCATTGTTATCTTCCCTATCTATTTCAAGATATTTTCTTATTACTGATACTGGTTCTAAGTTTGGTTGATTTAAAAATGGGATTAACTGTGATTTCACTAAGATCCCCAACTCAGCAGGACATATGATCATGCTCTCTTTCATCATACTTGTAAATCCTATCAATAAATCTGTTATGTTTTTAGTGACAGAGTGTCGATCAAACTGAGAAACCTATTAACTCCCACTGCATTTTCTTCTTCTTCCCCTAAAAATTTAGGAATGTTTATATTCGAGGTATGAACCTCATGACGCGAAATTCCCGTATTCATACCTTCAGTGTTTTTAAGTTCATTTGGATCGACTGCCTCCTTTGTAGTCCTCACATGTACGTCAAACCTCGTCTTTGTAGTAGTCCCATCGTCCACTAGCTCGTCGTTGTAGTCCCCTCGTTCATTAGCTCGTCATCCCTTGTTCACTGTTGCTTGTAGCCGTCCCCTCGTAGTCAGCATGCAATACGTGGTTGTGGTTGCATGCAAGGAGTAGTTGTGGTTACGAAACTTGTAGATTGGTGTACCCGTGCACTCGTAGCTGTATCTTGCACTAAGTCTTTTATATGTAGTATTTTGCACTAATTCTAATCACCAGTCTCTTCGTTAGTAGCGTTACGTTTCATCCGTTTCATCCCACCGCTGCCACCACTGTTAGCTCCGTCACCACTGTTCCCTTCTCTGGTCCCCTTTCACCACTCTGTGTTGTCGTCTCTATGTGCCGTCTTTCTTTCGTGCATTTACTTTCTTATAGTATGTCTTTCACTTTCTACTTTTCACAACTGTCTTTGTTACATATGATTAGTCACTCATTATTTTCATCTGTAGATTGTTTCAGTTAGTATTACTCTGTCCAAGAGAGGGAAATTAAACAGAGCTTAATTTTTCTTTATTTTCTTCCCAAATAAATACACTTGGATCTTTAAGTTACACCAAGATACTCCCTTCAAGAATAATCAATTTGTTTCAGTTAGTATTACTCTGTCTAAGAGAGGGGAATTAAACGGAGCTTAATTTTCTTTCTTTTCTGAATAATTACACATGGATCTTCAAGTTACACCAAGGTACTCCCGTCAAGAATAATAGATTTGTTTACTAGGTCAGTTCTGCAATGACGTCACGATTTTTTTAGTCCAATGATCTTTGCTTTTATATTTAAGATCCTCTCCTAACAGGTGATTTTACACTCGTGAAACAATTGAATTTTCCCCTCCACACTTTGTCCAATCAGACTGTTACAAACTCGTAAGCAATACTGCTTACTCAAGCATCCTCGAAATCAATGCACACCTGACTTAGTTTACATATTATTATATGAGCATGAAAATGAACATTATACAGTTATGAAATCGGGTCCCCGGCGGCTGTTTGTAAACATTTAGGAGGGGAGCAAGGTTGTGCAACGCCTTCATCTTCTCGCCTTCGGGTATTATGTAAATATATAATCTATAAGAATATAACACTCGTCATCTAGCTCCCCATTTTAACTCACCCACTTGTCTATCACCCTCATATATATATATATTTATATATATATATGTACATATATATATGTGTGTGTGTGTGTGTGTGTGTGTGTGTGTGTGTGTGTGTGTGTGTGTGTGTGTGTGTGTGTGTGTGTGTGTGTGTGTGTGTGTGTGTGTGTGTGTGTGTGTGTGTGTGTATTCATTATTCTATTTATTCACATTCAGTTGTAAACAATGTCTTTCCTTCTTCCCACCTCTCTTTGTACATTTGGTCCCACGTGCTGTCTCCCCCGCCTTCTTTCTCTACCTTTCTCTTTCTATCTCTTCTCTCTTTCTTTCCCTCTCCTTTTCCCTCTCCCTCTGCTTTTAATTCCTGTTGAATATTCTCGGGGTCGCTTTACGAGGGCCTCGGCTTGGTCAAGACTTGATCTACGGCAACCAGAGAGAGCTTCCCCAAACAACAGCAGCAGCAGCAGCAGCAGCAGCAGCAGCAGCAGCATCCTGTGTAATGATTTGGCCACATCGAGCGCTCGGATTCCTCCTCCTCCTTCTCCTCCTCCTTCTCCTCCTCCTCCTCCTCCTCCTCCTCCTCCTTCTCCTCCTTCTCCTCCTCCTTCTCCTCCTCCTTCTCCTCCTCCTCCTCCCCCTTCTCCTTCTTCATCTCATCATCATCATCATCATCCTCCTCCTCTTCCTCCTCCTCCTCCTCCTCCTCTTCCACGTCTTCCACGTCTTCCTCCTCCTTCTTCTCCTCCTCTTCCACGTCTTCCTCCTCCTCTTCCTCTTCCTCCTTTTCTTCCTCCTCTTCTTCCTCTTCCTCCTCCTCGTGCTTCTCCATCTCTTCCCTCTCCTCCTCCTTCTCTGCTTCTCTTCCTCCTCTTCCTTTTCTTCCACCTCCATCTCCTCAACATTATCTTTCTCCTCTTCATCCTCCTCCTCCTTCGTCTTCTCTTCCTCTTTCTCCTTCTCTTTCTCCCCCTCCTTCTCCATTTCCTCCTCTAATTGAGGTGTTCAAGTGGATCAAAGGCTTTAACAAGGGTGATGCAAATAAGGTCATCATATTAAAACAACAGGGCAGGACTCGCAATAATGGATTTAAACTGGAAAATTTAGATTTAAAAAGGAAATAGGCAAGAATTGGTTTACTAATAGGGTGGTCAACGAATGGAATAGACTTAGTAACCATATAGTGAGCGCTGAAACTATCAGTTGTTTTAAAAAACGGTTAGACAACTTTATGGATGGGGATGACAGGTGGTGATGGATATGGAACTGACTAGTGTAGGCCTTATGGTCTCTTACAGTCTCCTTCATTCTTATGTTCTTATGTTCTCCTTCTCTTCCTACTCCTCTTCTCCCTCTTACTCCTTAATCTGCTTTTGCCTCCTGTTATTGTTCTTTTTCGCCTTCTTAACTTCTACTTCTTCTTCTCCTTGTTGTTGTTCTTC
>NC_134813.1:10410360-10420360 GCF_046742065.1 Oratosquilla oratoria
ATGATAATCATATCAATAATATTACCCATGGTAACAACAACAACAACAACAACAACAACAACAACAACAACAACAACAACAACAACAACAACAACAACAACAACAACAACAACAATAACGTTTATGTACATGTACACACACTGTTGCGTCTTTGGTTTGCACTCAGGAACAAATCACCCACTAGATCCATCGCCCTCCCCCCATTCCCCCCTCCCCCTCCCCTCACCCCTCCCCTCCCCTCCTCTCCCCCTCCCCCTCCCCCTCCCGCTGTTTACGCAATCAGGGGGGAGGGGGGACGGGGGTGGAGTAGAATGCCACGAATTCTTCTTCGCCAACTTCTCAGCCATGATAATCTCCTCTTTCTGCTTGACTTGCTCGACAGGTTTCATAGCTTTATTTCACTTGCGATTATTCGTGCTTAATGATAGTGGGATTTAATATACGTGTGTATATATGTGTCGTGCATGCGTGTGTGTGTGTGTGTATGCATTTGCATGTTTATGTATGCATGTATATATGTATGTATGTATGTATGTATGTATGTATATATGTAAATATATAAATATGTATATATATATATATATATATATATATACATACATACATATATAGGTAGCTTATGGCTATAAACCATATATGTACAGCGTATGTGTGTGTGTTTGTGCATGCATATATATACGTATGTATGTATGTATGTATGTACTTAGGTAGCCTATGATCATAGCCATATATGTACAGTGTGTGTGCTCACGCGTACGTATTCACCTTGGTCTTTTGAATCACGTGCTGGACACGTGATCGACAGCTATTTCCCTCCTGGAAGAGAGCTCAGAGCTCGTATGACCGATCTATGGGTAATGCTGTGACCTTACACGCATACACACACCCCTAACTCCCCGCCCATGAGAGTTGGAGTACCGACTCGAAGCGCAGTGATACTGAAATTATTTCAGCCCTGGGTAGGATTCCAACCCGGACCACCGTAGTGACAGTGTGTGTACATGTGTGCGTGTATGTACATGTGTGCGTGTGTGTACGTGTGTGCGTGTGTACACGTGTATGATCAAATGCGGATGTTTGTTTTCACACATGAACGCACAGAAATGATCAAGACGGTTCGCGCCCGCCTGGTGTCCGTGTGGACACGAGCTCGACTCCCTTTGTTGAGAACTTGACGCCTCTGACATTGGGGACCCTCCTCCTCCTCGGGATTAAGGCGCCTTCTGGGCTTCTGGCTTTTCGAGGAGGAGGAGGAGGAGGAGGAGGAGGAGGAGGAGGAGGAAGAAGATGAGGCTGTGTTGGTGTGGTAGGTTAAGAGGAAAAGAAGGGGTCGGAAGAAGAGGAGGAAGAGGAGGTGAAGTAGGACGATAAAGAGGAGTAGGAGGAGGAGGAGGAAGAGGAGGAGGTGGAGGACGAAGAGCATGAAGCAGGGGTGGGAAGAAAGCGATGTTGTGGAGGTGGAGTAGGACGATAAGGAGGAGTGGGAAAAAGAGGAGGAGGCTGGGGAGGACGAGGAGTGGGAAGAAGACGAGGCTGTGGAAGACCTAGAGAGAGACGATAAGGAGGTGTGGAGGGGGAGAGGAAAGATGAAGAGAAGGAAGAGGAAGAGGAGGAGGAGGAGGAGGAGGAGGAGAAAGAGTAAGAATGATAAGGAGGGGCGGGAAAAAGAGGAGGAGGAGGAGGAGGAGGTAGACAAGAGGGAGGTATGAGACTAAAATGAGGCTGTGGAGGTAGAGAAGGACGAGGAGGAGGGATGGGAGGCAGAGGAGGAGGAGAGAGGATGAGACGAAGAGGAGGAGGAGGAGTAGGGGCGGGATGAAGATGAGGTTGTGGAGGAAGAGGAACTGGAGGAGGACGATAAGGAGGGGCGAGAAGAGGAAGAAGGATAGAATGAAGAGGAGGAGGAGGAAGACAGGAGCAGGAGGAATCTCATGGGGATTAAACTCGTGGGTTCCCGGTAGATTAAAGTGTCCAAATAAGGATACATATATATATATATATATATATATATATATATATATATATATATATTTGTGTGTGTGTGTGTGTGTGTGTGTGTGTGTGTGTGTGTGTGTGTGTGTGTGTGTGTGTGTGTGTGTGTGTGTGTGTGTGTGTGTGTGTGTGTGTGTGTGTGTGTGTGTGTGTGTGTATGTGTGTGTTGAGACATTGTGACAAGTTGAAAAAGATGGAAAAAGAGAGTCACGGGTCTCGTTCCGAGTTTATTCCTGACCGGTTTCGCTTGTAGCTTCTTCAGAGGAATATATGATTTGCAGGAAACATGCAGTCATTTCCTCGTATGAGGTTGAAGAAAGAGCAAGGATGGAAAAACGAGAGAGGAGGAGGACGTGAGGATTAGTGAAGCTTGGGGGTAGGATTAATTGGAGTGGAGGATTAAGATGTGTATGTCAGGAATGTGGGATTATTTCTCTTGTGTAGGAAACAGAGATGGAGGAAGAGGAGGAGGAGGAGGAGGAGGAGGAGGAGGAGGAGGAGGAGGAGGAGGAGGAGGAGGATGTGTTTTATTGGAAGAGACTGCTTCAGGTCCTCAGTAACATAACCTGACGGTAACCCTAAGTACATATGAAGCGAGGGGATAAGAATACCGCTGCATTGTTCCCCCGTGCGTATCGTAAAATAAGATGAGGTGGGGGAGAAGTTGGAGGAGCAGGGGTATCCGTATCTCTATTCATCTCCCGCGAAGGGTGAAGGCATACGGCCACCCCCCTAACAAAGGGGAAAAAGGTGGTTTCTATACAGATAACTCAAACTCGCCATCCCACTCCCATGCAGTGGGAAGTGAAAAGCCCCGTCAGTTGCGACAAACCGCTGGGCTTTGTAGGCCGATGTTAGGTCGCCTTCCTCCTCAACCCTGGCGGGAACCAACGCGACAAAGCCCGCAGCAGGTCCCGGGAATCGAACTCACGACCACCAGCTCATAAGTTACACACAGTATCCACTAGGCTACCGCAATGGAAAACAGCAGAGGAAATCTATACTGTAAATAGTGCAGTATAACAAAAAACTAAGGAAATAGATCGGGATAAGAAGAGGGCAGTAAACAAGGACATGATTGTGACAATGACGAAGAGATGATGACGATGATGATGATTATAATGAGAGTGACGAAACAAGTCGAGGGCTTGAAATGTGTCAGATGATGATGATGATGATGAGATGACGCAAACTACAGTACCGACGATATCTCGTCGACGATGATGATGATGATGATGATGATGATGATGATGATGATGATGATGATGATGATGATGATGATGATGATGATGATGATGATGATGATGATGATGAGACACAAACTACAGTACCGACGATATCTCGATGATGATGATGATGATGATGATGATGATGATGATGATGATGATGATGATGATGATGATGATGATGATGATGATGATGATGATGATGATGATGATGATGATGATGATGATGATGATGATGATGATGATGATGATGATGATGATGATGATGATGATGATGATGATGATGATGATGATGATGATGATGATGATGATGATGATGATGATGATGATGATGATGATGATGATGATGATGATGATGATGATGATGATGATGATGATGACATCTCATCTGTTTGTGCTGTCACTGAGGCCGCTGTACCCGAAGAGAAATTTTGGTTTCAAAATCAAAATTCAAATTGATGACGGCGTTCACGAGAGCCCTATCGATGTGTCATGGCTGTCACGTGACATTGAAATAATGACGTCATTGTCGTGACGTCATAACCATTGAATCGGTTTTTCCAGCTGCCGTCAGTCTATTTTAGCCACTTAAAGAAGTCACAAAATGACGTCAGAGGGCAGGCATGATGTCAGCAATAATAACGTCAAAGTGTGAAGTGGTTGGAGTAGGATTGACGTCAGTATTATCATGATGTCACAGTGGCTATGACGTCGGTATAATTATCAGGTTACATCTAACTTCATAGTGTGGGGATGCCATCGGTGTAATGACGTCAATTATGACCTCAGTTATATAGTGACATCACAGCGGATATCACAGCGTGATAACGGAGCACAGAGTAGGTGTGACGTCAGTGTGGGAATGACATTAAAATGTGACGTCATCATGTAATAATGACATCAGGGTGGGGTGTGACGTCACAGCGTAACGACATTAAAACATGAAGTCATCGTAATAATGACGTCATCGCAAATATAACGTCACACAATTATAACGTTAACATTCACGTGACGTCACAATGTTGGAAAGACGTCACAATGTGAAAATGACGTCATAGAGGGAAGGCGAGTCAGGGAAGGCCTTATTCATCTTGCAGGATTGGCCACCTTCCTCCTTAATCAAAGGTGTTGCCCCTTCCTTTGCCCCTTACCCCCTTCCCCCCTTCCCCTTTCCTCCTTCCCCCTTCCCCCTTCCCCTTCCCCCCTTATTCCCTTAACCCTACACGCCTTCCCCTCTCGCCTCTCCTCATCCAGTCCTCCTACTTCTGAATCCCTTATCATTCTTCCTTATCCTTCTTATCATTATCCCTCCAAATCCGTTATTCGTCCATCCAATGTTCAAATCCTCATTCTCCTTACCGTCAGGCCTTATCCTCCCCTCCCCCTTAGTCCCTTATCCCCTTCCTGCTTATCCTCTTTACCCGCTTTATCCCTTATTCCCTTTCTTTCTCTTTCTCCTTATCGCTCTTCGCCAATCGTTCTCCACCTGGCAGCTCGCCTAACCTTATCATTCTCATATCACTATCCTTATCCACATTCTCCATATCACTATCCTTATCCACATTCTCCCATATCACTAGCCGTTATCCACATCACACCAAATCACTATCCGTATCCACATTGCCTCAATATCTCATCCTTATCCACATTCTCCTTATCACTAGCCTTATCCACATGCTCCATAGCACTATCCTTATTAACCACATTCTCCATATCACATCCTGATCCTTATCTTACATTACTCCCATAACACTATCCGTTATCCTTAATGCACCACATTCTCCATCGTATCCACAGGCTCCTTATACATTCTCAGCCATATTCCATCCATGATCAGCATTCACCATATCACTATCCTGTATCCCACATGTCCTCCATATCACTATCCTTATCCAACATTCAATCAATCACGATCCGTATCCACATTCTTCCCAGATATCACTAATCCTTATCCAGACATTCTCGCCATATCACTATCCTTAGTCCACATGTCTGCCATATCAACTACTCCTTATCCACATTCTCCATATCACTAATCCTTATCCACATTCTCTCATATCCACTATCCTTTTATTCCCACATTCCCATGTCACTATCATTTGTCCACATTCTCAATATCAACTATCCTTATCCGAACATTCCTCCATATCACAATCCTTATCCACATTCTCCATATCACTCTCCTTATCCACATTCTTCTTATCAAATCATCACTCTCCTTATCCCACATTCTCCATATCACTATCCTTATCCACATTCGAGGTCCATATCACTAGATCCTTATTACACAATCGCTCAATATCACTATCCTTATTCCACATTCTCCATTCACTATCCTTATCATACATTCTGACGACTCCTCCTTATCCACATTCTCATTATCTAACTAAGGTGTCCTTATACCACATGTCTCCATATCATAAGCGACTATCCACATCCCTCAGTGCTCCATACACTATCCTTTATCCACCATTCTCCAATATCACTATCCTTATCCAACATTTGTCTCCCTTATCCACCTAATCCTTATCCACAATCTGCTACATATCAACTAATCCTTATATCCACATGCTCCATATCATATCCTTAGCCCACATGCGCCATATCACTATCCCTTGACCACATTCTCCAATATCACTATCCGATGCCACATGTCTCACATATCACGAACATTAGCCACAGTCCCATATCGACTAATCCTTATCCACATTCCTCCATTATCATCGATTCCTTGCCCATTCTCCTTATAGGCTCCGATCCTTATCACACATTCTCCATATCACTAATGACCTTATCCACATTCCCCATATCCCATAATCACTATCCTTATCCAAACATGCCTCCAATCACTAACTTTATCCACATGCTCCATATCACTCTCCGTTATCCACAGTCTCCATATCAAAATCTTATCCACTATCCTATCCACATTCACCATATCACTATCCGGTAGCCACATTCTCAAGAATATCACTATCCTTATACACATGCTCCAATATCACTAATCCTTAACCACATTCTTCATATCAACCTCCTTATCCACATTCTCCAATTCACCATATCCTTATCCCACATGCACCATATCACTAATCCTTATCCAGATCCCTCGGCGCCCCTCTCCTTATCCTCCCGTGTTTGTACTCTATCGTACTAATCCTCCCTATCCGGTATCCAACTTTATGATTTTTATAACCTCCTTACATTCATCCCCAGATATCGCTCCTTCTCCTTTTCCCTGCCTCTTGCCTTCCCTGCCTCCTCCACCTCCCGCCTCCTCCTCCTCCTCCTCCTCCTGTCTTTCTCCTTCCAACGCATCATGCCTTGGACCCTGTAGTGTCTTCCTCCTCCTCCCTCCTCATCAGATCCCTTAACCCTTGCTTCTCCCTCCTTTTTCTGCCTCCTCCTCCGTCCTCGCCTTAACCTCTGATATCTTTCCAGGGATGCAATCGGGACTCCTCCTCGTACCTCCTCCGCGTCCTCCCCTCCTCCTCGTCCTCGCCTTGCTCCTCCCCCATTTCACCTTTACTCCTCCTATGCCTCCTCCTCTTCTTCGTTCTCCTCTGTTCCTCCTTTTCTTCTTCTCTTTCTCCTGCCCAATTCACTCCTCTACTCTTCCTTCCGTACTCCTTCTCTTCCCTTCTTCCAACTCTTGCACTCTTACTACTCCGTCTTCCCTCCTCCTCCTCCACCTTCCTTTTCCTCCTCCTCTTTTCCTTTCCGGATGTTTTACGTCCTGGTGCCTCGTGGGTCTGCGGCTAATCCACCTGTTTAACTCTTATCATTTTCTCAGGGCAGTTATTGGGCTCCTCCTCCTCCTCCTCCTCCTCCTCTCCTCCTCCTCCTCCTCCCTCACTCCTCCTCTCGCGCTCCTCCTCCTCCTCCCCCTCCTCCCCCTCCTCCCGCTTCCTCCTCCGCCAGGGGGCTTTTCTTCTGAGCCGTTCCCGACCACCCCAGGCCATTACCTTCTCCACTCATGCTTGGATCTCACCCCCGTTAATAAGATTATTTTCGGGTCACAAGAGAAGTCACCTGGCACAATGTGGGGGGGTGATGACACGTGTCGTCACGAAAGGAGTCAACACCCTTCACCACACTCATCATTTTCACCAGAAGTCACTCATCACGAACTCAAACAATCACCATGGTCTCCATACTCACCAAACAGCACCATCATCATTCACAGTACACTCATCCATAGCTGCAATACTTATTGCTACCCCACCCCCCCCCCCCCCCCCCCCCCTTTCCTCACCTCACCAACCTAAATATCATTCACCACACAGCACGCATTCTACCACACCCAACACCCAAACTATTCACAACCACACCCACTAGTTGCACCACCACACCACTAGTCACCACGCCCACTATTCACCACGACACAAACCTATGTCACCACACAGACCAATGCACCTAACTCCCACTATTGCACTAACCACACCCACTATTCACCACACCCACCTACTAGTCACCACGCCCACAATGCAGCTCATACACACGTAATTCACCACACATACCATTCACCTCTAACCCCACTATGTCACCACACCCACTATCACCACACCCACTGATTCACCAACGCCCACCCACCCACACACCCCCCACTAGTCACCATTCACACTATTCACCACCACAGACCATTCACCTTCAACCACTATTCAACTCACCCAATCATTCACCACACCTACCATTCACACACACACACTAGTCACCACAAGTCATACATCACGCACCGTCATCACACCGGTTAAACCGTCAGCGTCATCACCCAGTCCTCCAACGCTCGTTTGTGACTGTCATCACCCCTCTTCTCCACCCATCACCACATTTCATCATTTCGGCCATTACTTCATAAACGACTGACCCGTAAGCACAGACCCGCCGCTATGCAAACCATTACTTGAATTTATGACTTGGGAAAATGTATACCACTCATATGAATACACTTCAGAACACACACACACTCCGGGCGCACACACACACACACACACACACACACACACACACACACCACACACACACACACTCAGACACACAACCACACACACACACACACACACACCCACACACACACACACACACAACCACACACACACACACTTTAATATATATATATTTATATATATATATATATATATATACCATATATATATATATATATATTATATATGGTGTGTGTGTGTGTGTGTGTGTGTGTGTGTGTGTGTTGTGCTGTGGTGTGGTGTGTGTGTGTGTGTGTGTGTGTGTGTGCGGTGTGTGTGTGTGTGTATGGTGTTTGTGTGTTATGTAGTTTCCAACAATGGTTACAGAGAAAGAAACTCGCACGCCCGCCTACGCCTACATTTGAGCGCGGAATTCATCGATGGTCCTTGGAATCACGTGCTTGGCTTGTGAACGACGGTTGAATGCCCTCTTGTCGCAAGAGTTCTAAGACTTCATATAGTGTGGACCAATTGGATACTTTTGCCACCGCAGACACGCCCATTCCCTTGCTCAAGGGGGAGAGTAGTAAACAACTGTGAGCGCGCGATGCATATGAACTCTGTTATTGCGGTGTGGGAACCCGAGATACTACACCACTTTGAGTAAGTGTTGTGCTTTGTGGCGTGGTGTGTGATATCGTTCACAAGTCATCCCCATGCGAAGCTTTTTAGGACAAATAATATTTTTCGTTCAATGACTTCAAAATACAGTTTTTCCGTGACAAATTTGGTTAAACCTTCTTGACCGTACTGAGGAGTTAAATAGTCAAACCGAGAAAGGGTTAACGTATCTTTTCCCATCCGTTTATGAGCCCTCAAACGTTGTTTGGAAAATCGTTGATTCGACAACTATAAAACCCTCATTAATGAGAGCTCAGAGCTTATTATAGGGCCCGGATCTATGGGTACGCTGCTGTGACCTTAACAATCCACACAACTCCTTGCCACACCCAGAGCTGGTTCATAGTCCAGTATTGTGTTTTTTTTTTTTTTTTTTTTTTTTTTTTTTGTTTTTTTTTTTTTTTTTTCCTTATCCACATTCTCCATATCACTATCCTTATCCACATTCTCCATATCACTATCCTTATCCACATTCTCCATATCACTATCCTTATCCACATTCTCCATATCACTATCCTTATCCACATTCTCCATGTCACTATCCTTATCCACATTCTCCATATCACTATCCTTATCCACATTCTCCATATCACTATCCTTATCCACATTCACCATATCACTATCCTTATCCACATTCTCCATATCACTATCCTTATCCACATTCTCCACCTAACATTCCTTATCCACATTCTCCATATCACTATCCTTATCCACATTCTCCATATCACTATCCTTATCCACATTCTCCATATCACTATCCTTATCCACATTCTCCATATCACTATCCTTATCCACATTCTCCATATCACTATCCTTATCCACATTCTCCATATCACTCTCCTTATCCACATTCTCCATATCACTCTCCTTATCCACATTCTCCATATCACTATCCTTATCCACATTCTCCATATCACTATCCTTATCCACATTCTCCATATCACTATCCTTATCCACATTCTCCATATCACTATCCTTATCCACATTCTCCATATCACTATCCTTATCCACATGCTCCATATCACTATCCTTATCCACATTCACCATATCACTATCCTTATCCATATCCTCGGCGCCCCTCTCCTTATCCCGTTTTGTCTCTATCGTACTATCCTCCCTATCCGTATCCAACTTATGATTTTTATCCTCCTTAATTACATCCTCCATATATCCTCCTTC
>NC_134813.1:10427860-10432860 GCF_046742065.1 Oratosquilla oratoria
GGGATGTGGAGGATGAGGAGAAACAGAGGTGAGGGAGGTGGAGGATGAGGAGAAAGAGGAGGAGGAGAAAGAGGAGGAGAAGAAAGAGGAGGAGGAGAAAGAGGAGGAGGAGAAAGAGGAGAAAGGAAGAGGAGGAGGAGAAAGGAAGAGGAGGAGGAGAAAGGGGAGGAAGGAAGAGGAGGAGGAAAAAGAGGAGGAAGGAAGAGGAGAAAGAGGAGGTGTGGAAGGCAGAGGTGGAGAGAGTGAACATGAGGGGACGACCGAGGATGAGATGGATGGATGGAGTAAAAGGGGCATTGGGAAAGAGGGGAATGTCTGTTGAGGAAGCAAGGGAGAAGACAGAAGGTAGAGGTGAATTGAGGATGGTTGTGTATGGATGACGCTGTCATGCATGGAAGGGAGTGGGTAGAGGATTGGGGAGGTGTGGGAGTATGTGGGAATGATATTTTGACGCAGCTCGAAGGGATTTCTCCCCGTCTTCTCTTGTTCTGCATGAGGGGACGGAGAAGGGTGGTCGCCGATTAAATGAAGCGGCTTTGCTGTGAATGTGCTGTGTCTTGCTGCATTGCTTCTGTCCCAGGGCAGTGGGCGAAATGCAAGGGTGACCCGTCATCCAGGAGGAGCCAAGAAAAGTGGAAGGGAGGGGTGGAGTATGTGGGGATGAAACGGGTTGGAGTGGATTTATGTCTTTGACTTTGGTTACTTCCTTGTACTCGTAAGGGGGAGAAAGGCATTTGTATATGTATTTTGTTAGTTATTTTATGTTGTCTTGTTTTAGTTTCGTTTAGTGTCTCCGAATAAACTCCATACACGTGCTAACAATGATTTTGCCAAATTGCCATTGACCAAATTACATCTCGCCAAATACCCACAGGATAGACAATATTAGGTTAGTTTAGTTATGTTTGAATTTTTTTTTTCGCGAATTTGCAATTGGTTGCCGTCAGGTAATTTTATTCAACGAAATGGGTTGAGAGGAGGTTGATTGAGGGTGCCACGGGACTAAAGTGGGATTGGTCGTCAATTATAATCAATTACATGTCAATTATAATCAATTACATGTTCAACTCGATGCTCTAACTAAGCTTCCTTTATGTTCAGAAGCCTTCTTCAACTTGTTCAGTATTACTATCTCCTATTACCATTCGTAATTTGATCGACATTATCCTGTGAGGCTTCAGTCAAGCTTCACGAGGTTTAGTTGATATGTAAAGTTTTATTGGGGCTTCACAAAGCTTTTGGGTTGAATGAAGCCTTGTTCAGGATTTATGAAGCATTGATGATACATGGAGCTTCATGAAGATTTCATGAAGCACAAGCGATATCTCTTCATAAACCAATCCTGAACAACTAATAATCCAAAAAGCTTCATAAGAGCTTCATAAAACGGTTCATGACCTATAGAACTTCATGAAGCCTTCATAACCACTTATGACACCTGAAACTTCATGAAGCCTTCATAACCACTCATGACACCTGAAGCTTCATGAAGCCTTCATAACCACTCATGACACCTGAAGCTTCATGAATCCCTTCCCGAGCCACCTCGACATATGAATCCTCACGAAGCCTTCATAACAACTCATGACCCTCACACGGTTTCATGAAACTTTCACAAACCACTACGACAACCCGAAAGGCCAGGTACCAGTGAATAAATGGTCCTTTATGGTCCTTTGTGTTGCTCCTTTGGGTCTCTATGGTCACCACCCTCGGGCCGATGAAGTAGGCACGCCACACCCCAGCCTCATTAGCCAAGATAGATGGGTCAGCACAGGTCGAACAAAGGGTGAGGAGATCTTAACGTCCTCCTTGAAAAATGGCCCTCCCGTTCTCCTCCTCCTCGAGGGGCGATCTTCCAGGTTGGTCGTCAAGAAGGCTTCCCCTTGCGAGATGGTGGCAGCTGGACCCTCTTACGTATATGTGTGTATGTTTATATGTATATGTATATGCATATGTATATGTATATGTATATGTATATGTATATGTATATGTATATGTATATGTGTATTGACATTGACCTTCCACCCTCCAAGGGGTAATTGTCCGCTACCCTTATTCAAACTGTCCTTGTTCCTTTTTTCATGTATATATTATCTATGCATTTTTACTACTATGTACTTGTTGCACTGAAGATGTAATATACGAAAGCGCTCTGCTTCGTTAGTTTCTTTTTTCCAAGTGGTCTACTTTGCATATATATGTATATATATATATATATATGTATATATATATATATGTATATATATATATATATATATATTGGCACAGGCCTTGAAATCCTTTTAGCTATTATGGCTAATGGATGAAAAAGTATCTTAGCCACAGTAGACTTTGGATAGCCACTGTGGATAAAATATTCCGTAACCTTTTAGCCACACATTTCACAATCGTCATGCTAGAGCACTTTGAAACTAGAACTATGGAACTGCATGCAGACGTCATTTTCAGATGTATTAATTAACTCCCACTGATCCCTGCGCATGCGTAGAAATCTACTCAGGTAGAATGTTTGAATCAATTGCGGCCCGTGGCGATTGGTAGAGAATCAGACATAAGAGAAAAATTGTACCTTACCTTTCTTAGATTGCACTATCCTATGTCATGACAATAGCCTTAAATTTAAAGTATATCGTAAACCAACCAATGTAAGTTCATATATCCATTATTATTATTCTCATCCAAATAATATTAAACGTACAGTCTTTGCTTCTATGTTTTTAAGAGCTTTTCGTATTTGTAGTCCTGAATTTATTGATGAAGAAATCAGAAATGTTTTTAACATTGGGCTAGAATTAAGATACCCTAAGCAATTCCTTGATATTGCTTACAATTTTGCAAGGAAATAATTTTTAACTCCTCAACCCAAATCACCTTTCAATTATCATAATGTTTTAATTTTACCATTTCAAGAAAATTTGTTAAGTATCAGAGTTATTAAAAAGATTTAACGTAAAGGTAGTTTTTAAAAATGATAGTGCAGTAAAACATAAACTCATCAACAATAGTATTGAAATTAAAAAAGGATGCATTTATAAAATTCCTTGCAAAATGTGTAATCAATTTTACATAGGTCAAACTGCCAAACCCTTAAACATTAGAATTGAACAACATAAGAAAAATGTTAGGGATGGCAATAATTCGAGTGGTATTTTCAAACATATTGAATTAAATAATCATCCAGTTGATTGGGATAATGCTCAGCCAATCTATTATACCAACAACATAATAGCAAGAAATTTAATAGAGTGTAGTTTGATTCATACCACCAGTAATCAAAATACCAACCTTCATAAAGGCTTATACAAACTTGATAATTTTATTTGTCAAGAAATTAGTAAGATGATATCAGGTAAATTGTAACCCATCGACACTATGTGACCCTGGCGACTGTGACCTGATGTCGCCCCACCATCATAAGTTAATTGACAATGACCTTCCGCCCCCCAGGGGGTAATTGGCCGCTACCCATATCCAAACTGTCCTTGTTCCTTGTTTCGTGTAGATATTATATATGCATTTCTATTACTTTGTACTTGTTGCACTGAAGATGTAATATACGAAAGCGCTCTACTTCGTTAGTTTCCTTTTTCCAAGTGGTCTACTTTGCATATATATATATATATATATATATATATATATATATATAATATGTATATATATATATATGTATAATATATAATGTATATATATATATATTATATATATATGTATAAATATATATATATATATATATATATGTATAGTATATATATCTGTATGGGATTCACCATGATCTTGGATCACGTGTTGGACTCGTGATCGACAGTTATTAACCTCTCGGATGAGAGCTCAGAGCTTGTATGACCAATCTATGGGTAATACTGTTGACCTTACACGCACACACACACACCCAATTCCCCGCCCACGAGAGTTGGAGTAACACCCCGCAGGGAACCGATACTGAAATTATTTCAGCCCTGGGCGGGAGTCGAAGCCTGACTGCCGTAGTGGCAGGCAAGAACTCTAACCACAGCGCGACGAGGTATGTAAGTATGTGTGTAAGTATATGTATAGTATACATATATATATACATATATATATATATATATATATATATATATATATATATGTGTGTGTGTGTGTGTGTGTGTGTGTGTGTATTTCCTATATGAGGTGTTGGAGCTTCGTGATGAGAGGATGATAGATCGAGAAAGAAGACAAAAAGTTGATGAAGATAATCCTTTATTCACAAAGATTTATAATTCTATATATTTTTTTCAAACTAGAATTTCATTTCATTTCCACTAATTGGAACTTATTTATCCGGAGTTCGAGTCTTAATGACCTTAAGCATAAATTAGGGGGGAGGGGGTTACGTTAACATGATTGGCATAGCGTTTTATGCAAAAACACTCGAATAACAGTTTCTTTAATCCAAGTCCTATTCTCTGTCATAACGTGTACGTAAGATGCTGAAATGTGACAAACACATCTAGATTAATTACGATCAAATATATCACAAAACTGAATTAATTGATAACTAAAAAACAACAAAACTGAATTAATTGATAACTAAAAAACAAGTTACATAAATAGTAATGATAATGCTAGTAGTATCAATAATAAGAGTAACAATAACGTGTACGTAAGATGCTGAAATGTGACAAACACATCTAGATTAATTACGATCAAAGATATCACAAAACTAGATTAATTGATAACTAAGTACACAAGTTATTACATAAATACATAAATAGTAATGGTAATGATAGCAGTATCAATAATAATAGTAACAATAATAGTAATAATAATCTATTCTATATACCAAGATTTTTTCCACCTTACAAGTGGGGTAGCCAAGTGTAAGGCACGTACCCTCTTCCACCCAATCCACTCCCGTCCACCCCCCCCCTCCCCCCTCATCTTAGCTCCTCATGGATGACGGGTCATCTGTGTATCCCGACCGCTGACCTTGTGTGTGCGTGTGTGTACATGTGTGTGTATGTTTGTGTTTGTGT
>NC_134813.1:10445360-10452860 GCF_046742065.1 Oratosquilla oratoria
TTTCCATCTCTTACTCCTTCCTGTTCTCCTTGTATTCCACCTATTTCTTCTCCTCTTCCTCCTCCTCCTCCTCCTCCTCCTCCTCCTCCTCCTCCTCCTCCTCCTCCTGCTTTCCCCTTATTTGCATTATTTTCCTCCATTACTCCTCATTTGCCCTCTTTTGCCATTCTTTCCTCCTCTTCCTCCTCCTCTTCCTCCTCCTCCTCCTCCTCCTCCTCCTCCTCCTCCTCTTCGACTCGGAGATTTGCCTTGCGAGGAGAGGCTTAGGCGCTTTAACTTACACTCTCTGGAAAGACGTAGAGTGCGGGGTGATCTAATAGAGGTGTTCAAGTGGATCAAAGATGTTGACATGGGTGATGCAAATAAGGTCATCATATTAAAATAACAGGGCAGGACTCGTAGTAATGAATTTAAATTGGACAGATTTAAATTTAAGAAGGAAATAGGCAAGAATTGGTTTACTAATAGGGTGGTCAACGAATGGAATAGACTTAGAAACCATGTAGTGAGGGCTGAAACTATCAGTTGTTTTAAGAAACGGTTAGACAACTTTATGGATGGGGATGACAGGTGGTGATGGATATGGAACTGTCTAGTGTAGGCCTTATGGTCTCTTGCAGTCTCGCTTCATTCTTAAGGAGCATTTAGACAGTCAAATGGTTTGACAAACCCGGTTTGTCAAACTGTTGCCTTCTTTGCCTGTATACACACACACACACACACACATATATATATATATATATATATATATATATATATATATATACGTATATATATACATATATATATATATATATGTATATATATACATATACATGTATATATCAGTATTCTTTTTATTCATTCATCTGTATGTATTTATATTTTCATTTAACCATTTAGATATTTATCTGTTTATTTGAATAACAATTTATGTATGTCCATACTTACTTACATCAGTTTGTTTTATGGAAAACGTAGAAAGCTACCAGACTTCCTTTGTTGAGGTTTGTGGTCTTACCTGCACAAGAGGATTAGCAACTTTATACGTGGAGAAAGGTGTCAAAGCAGAAAATAGAATACACATTCATAAGCACGCACACACACACACACACACACACACACACACACACACACACACACACACACACACACACACACACACACACACACACACACACACACACACACACACACGCACATACACACACACACACACGCACATACACACACACACACACACACACACACACACATACACACACACACACATATATATATACACACACACACACACGTGTGACACATACTAATGTCCGGCATCCGGGAGTGTAGGGGGGTCAGAGATCTGCAAACGAATAGATAACTAATATGCTGAAAATTAATCAAATTAAAATTTATTCCCTAAATTATGTATTAAAGTGAGTAAGAGTGTAAAAAAATGAGGAAACTGACGTGAGTGTTGAATGTTGTGAGTGTAAGACCTACCGAAAAAAAGATCATCGGACATTTCTCCACCGATCTAGGTCGGCGCTGTATTAGCGTTGCTCCAAATAGATGCATACTTTGCTATGTATTTTGACCATTTTATATCACCTACTTTTTGGTTCATGTTGTCTTTGGTAGCTATGTTTATGGCCTCAGTTACCTTTGTCTCCTTGCTTGGCCTTTTCTTATCATTTTTACCTCTTGCCAGTTGGGCAGATGATCTTTGTCTTCGTGGCCCACAAGCGCATTTGAGAGGCAATAGTCTCTCAAATCCGCCTTGTGTTCCCTTATTCTCTTTTGGATCTTGTAGACTACATTTAGGTCGTTACTTCCGTAGTTGGTGTTACCAAGTGTCCTATTTTTTTTACCTGTGTCATTAATAATTTCCAGACCAATCGGCCGTAATGCGGCTCCAATTGTATAGGAATAGATCCCGGAACAATTAAGTATTGTCTGTCCTATTTGACTGGGTCCTTATATCGTCTGATGTTTTGTGCTTTCTTGAGAGAGATGGACAAAAAAGCCTCTGGATAGCCCAGTTTCTTAAAAAAAAAATAATAAGTGAGATTTCTTCGTCGAGGACTGCAAAATCTCTGCGGAAGAAACCTATTACCACTCCGGTTTTTGTCCTCTCATCAAGTGCGCTGTAGTAGTGTATTAAATCGTCTTTATTTGTGGGCTTCCTGTAGACTCTGAAAAGAGCTTCTTTACCATTTCTGATTATTTCCGAGTCTATAAAAGGTAGGCCGCCGTGAGAGTCAACTTCCATAGTAGACTCAATGTTCCTGACAACCTTATTCAATTTTGAAAATATATCACCTTCGTCCATCTCTACCGGAGAAATAGATAGGCAGTCACCTACGTATCAGAGCCAAAGTGCGTCATTAGGGAGAAGTTTCTGGTAGTGATTCTTCTCTAAGACTTCTAGTTAGAGAGAAGCTACTACTGCACTTAGTGGTGAGCCCATGGGGAGGCCTTCCAGTTGGTGGTATTCCTGGCTGCTGATATATGATTGTATGTATGTATGTATGTATATATGTATATATGTATGTATGTATGTATGTATGTATGTATGTATGTATGTATGTATGTATGTATGTATGTATGTATATATGTATATATGTATGTATGTATGTATGTATGTATGTATGTATGTATGTATGTATGTATATATATATATATATATATATATATATATATATATATATATATATATTGCTTGAAACCACGAGGAAATCAAAGATCGGAATACTAAACGTTTTCGTCTATTGGTACTTTGAAAATGTCTTAAATAGACGAAAACGTTCAGTATTCCGATCTTTGATTTCCTCGGGGTTTCAAGCAAAATATCTTTATTCACGTGTTTTATGTGATTACTGTTATATATATGTATATATATATATATATATATATATATATGTATATATATATATATATATATATATATATATATGTATATATTATTTATTTATTTATTTATTTTTAAGCTGCCCAGATGAAGATCTCAGTGATTTCGAACACGATGTTTGCCAGAACACTACGAAGCTGAATGAGGGGATGGGAGGTGTGTGTGTGTGTGGGGGGGGGGGGGGGGGGCAAATGTGGGGGGTAAAATGAGGGGGGGGGGAGGAACACTCTCCCAGGGGAATCTCCCCTCTGCTTCCAGGGGCTTCACCGACATCGACAGTACGCTTGAGTAAAAACGAATGAAGTTGCAACATTCTATTCTTCAAATCTCCAAATATTAAATTATCTTTCCGTCTTATATAGAAAAGTTGAATGATGAACTGAGAGCTTGTAGACCTATACAAACGTTAGACATGCTGTTGAAATGCTCCTAGTTCATCATTCAACTTTTCTATATAAGACGGAAAGATAATTTAATATTTGGAGATTTGAAGAATAGAATGTTGCAACTTCATTCATATTCTAGATACTCAAATAGAGGTTGGAGGTACGTTGTCGAAGGAAAAGTAGCCCAGTGTGATAGCCCCTTAAGACTGTCTTAGTCCTTATCCCCTCCCCTCTCCCCCTCTTCCCTCTCCCCATCCCCCCTTTCCCTCTCCTCCACCCCTCCCCTCTCCCCCTTCCCTCTCCCCCATCCCCCTCTCCCTCTCCTCCACCCCCTCCCCTCTCCCCCATCCCCCTCTCCCTCTCCTCCACCCCCTCCCCTCTCCCCCCCTCCTCTCCCCCACTTCCCCCCTCCCCCTCTCCCTCCCCCTCTCTCCCCCTCTCTCCCCTCCTCTTCCCTCCCACCCCTCCCCCTCTCCCCCTCCCCTCATCTCCCCCCCCTCCCCCCCATCCCTCCCCCCTTCTCCGTCCCCTTCACTCTCCTCTTCCTCCTCCCCCATGACATCACCATCACTTTACTAACTCATCGCCCCTCACCAAATCCCCCCTTCCCCCCATACTATTTTCTCCAGTGAGAGCGCCCCCCCTCCCCTCCCCCCCATTCCCCTCTTCTCCCCTTGCCAAGTCTTACTACGTCGTTTTCTTTGTTTCCAGTAAACTCCACTCACTTCGTCCCTCTCCCTCCCACACACGACTATACGTCTGGATACCCTCTCTCCTCCATTCCTCATTCCTTCATTCCCTTTCCCTTGTCCCCTTGTCCCCTTCCCTTCCCCTTCCCCTTCCCCTTCCCCTTCTCCTTTCTCCTCCCTCCTTCCCTTTCCTCCTTCCCTTCCCCTTCTCCCTTTTCCCTTTCCCTTTCCTTCCCTTCCCTTCCCCTACCTCTTCCCCTTCCTCCTTCCCCTTCCTTCTTCTCCTTCCTCATTTCTTTCACCCCATTCCCTTTTCCCTTTCCTCCTTCCCCTTCCCTTCCTCCTTCCCCACTGTTTCTTCTTTCCCCTTCCTATTTCCCTTCCCCTTCTCCTTCCCCTTCCCCTTCCCCTTCCCCTTCAGAAGCCTTCCTTCCCTTTCCCTCCCTCCTTCCCTCCTCTCCATCCCTCCTCCCCTCCCTAGACCTCATCCCTCCTTCCTCTCCCCTTCTCTCACTCCCTATCCTTCCCCCTCCTTCCTGCCTCCCACCTTCTACCCCTCCATCCCTCCGTCCTTCCATCCATCCATCCATCCATCCATCCATCCATCCATCCATCCATCCATCCATCCATCCATCCATCCATCCATCCATCCATCCATCCATCCATCCATCCATCCATCCATCCATCCATCCATCCATCCATCCATCCATCCATCCATCCATCCATCCATCCATCCATCCATCCATCCCGTCCTTCCGTCCATCCGTCCCTCCATCCATCCATCCATCCATCCATCCATCCATCCATCCATCCGTCCATCCGTCCATCCATCTGTCCATCCATCTATCCATCCATCCATCCATCCATCCATGCATCCATCCATCCATCCATCCATCTATCCATCCATCCTTCCATCCATCCCTCCTTCACTCCATCTCTCCTTCACCCCATCTCTCCTTTCTTCACTCTCCCTCTCTTCCTCTGTTCTTCCATCACTCCCTCCATCCCTTCCTCCTTCCATCCATCCCTCCATCCCTTCCTCCTTCCATCCATCCCTCCATCCCTTCCTCCTTCCATCCATCCCTCCATCCCTCCCTCCATCCCTTCCTCCCTCCATCCATCCCTCCATCCATCCTTCCATCACTCTCTCCCTCTATCCCTCCCTCGCTACAACCCTCATTCCCTCCCCCCTTCCATCCCTCTCTCCCTCCCTCCAATCCTCCCTCCAATCCTCCCTCCCTCCCTCCAATCCTCCCTCCATTCCTCCTTCCTTCCTTCCCTCCCTTCCTCCCTTCCTCGCTCTATCCCTCCATTTTTCCATCCATCCTTATACCACTCTCCCTCCACCCCACCCTACCTACATCCCTCTCTCCTTCTCTCCCTCCTACCCTCTCTCCCTCCCTCACTCTCTACGTCCCTCCCTCCCTCCCTCCCTCCCTCTCTGCTTCCCTCCATTTCTCCCTCCCTCCAGGTCGCCAGTCTGGCTTTTTCTCCTTCTCCTTCTCCTCCTCCTCTTCCTCCTCCTCCTACTCCTCCTCCTCCTCCTTCTCCTCCTCCTCCTCCTCCCTACAAATTCCGTTCTTACACCTCCTCCCCCTCCTCCCACCTCCTTCCTATTCCTTCTACTCCTCTTCTTTCTCCTCCCCTTTCTCCTCTTCCTTTTCCTCCTCCCTCATCCTTCTCCTCCTCCTTCTTCTCCTTCCCCTTCTTTTCTTCCCCTAACTCCTCCCCTCCTCCTCCTCCTCCTCTTTTTCCTCCTATTTCACTTAATTCTCCTCCACCTCCTCTTCTTCCCCCTTCTCTTCCTCCTCCCCCTCCTCCTCCTCCACCACCACCTCCTTCTTTTCCTTCTCCTCCTCCTCCTCCTCCTCCTCCTCTTCACCCTTCTCACAGCAGTCTCACGTCCCTGTTCTCCATACAGCCATACACAATTACTGGGAAAGACTGACTGAAAATGAACTCTACTCCATAGAGAAGAGGCTAGAGAAATATCTGATAATATATACATGGAAAATCCTAGAAGGCCAGATAACTCCACCCAAAACAGAACCTATTAAACCAGTTAGGCCCCGTATCACCCTAGACGAAAATACAACCGGAAGAAAATGCACCCAATTGGCCCAATTGGCCATCAGAGTGCCCGCTAAAAGTCAGGATGCTTTAACACAACAGCATCCCAAGAAAGGCGGCCCGACTGTTCAATCATTTATTATTATTATTATCATTATTATTATTATCATTATTATCAATATTATTATCATTATTATTATTATTATCATTATTATTATTATCATCATTATTATTATTATTATTATTATTATTATCATCATTATTATTACTATTATTACTATTATTATTATCATCATCATCATCATCATCATCATCATCATCATCATCATCATCATCATCATCATTCATCATCATCATCATCATCATCATCACATCATCATTATTATTATTATTATTATTATTATTATTATTATATTATTATTATTTATTTATTATTATTATTATTATTATTATTATTATTATTATTATTATTATTATTATTATTATATTATTATTATTATTATTATATATTCATCTCATCATCATCATCATCATTATTATTATCAACATCATAATTATCATTATCATCATAATTATCATATCATAATTATCATTATCATCACCATCATCTTCGTCTTCATCATCATCATCATCATTATTATTATTATCATCATAATTACCATCACCTTCATCTTCATCATCATCATCATCATCATCATCATCATCATCATTATCATCATCATCATTATCATCATCATCATCATCATCATCATCATCATCATCATCATCATCATCATCATCATCATCATCATCATCATCATCATCATCATCATCATTATCATCATCATTATCATCATCGTTATCATCATCGTTATCATCATCGTTATCATCATCGTTATCATCGTTATCATCATCGTCATCATCATCGCTATCATCATAGCTATCATCATTGTTATCATTATTGTTATCATCATTGTTATCATCATTGTTATCATCATTATTATCATCATTATTATCATCATTATTATCATTGTTATTATCATTGTTTTTATCATTGTTATTATCATTATTATCATTGTCATTATCATTGTCATTATCATTATCATTATCATTATCATTATCATTATTATTATTATTATTATTATTATTATTATTATTATTATTATTATTATTATTATTATTATTATTATTATTATTATTATTATTATTATTATTATTATTATTATTATTATTATTATTATTATTATTATTATTATTATTGTTATTATTATCATTCTCCTCCTTTTTCTTCTCTTCCTCATTTTCCTCTTCCTCCTCACCTCCTCTATCTATTTCTTCTTCTCCTCCTCCTTTTTCCTTCGTCTCTCCTTGCTCCTTCTCTTCCTCCTCTTTCTTCTCTTCCTCTTCTCCCTTTTCCTCCTCTTTCCTCTCAAATTTACACTCTTCCTCTTTCCTCCTCCTCTTCCACCTTCTCCTTTTCCTCTCCCTTCCCTTATTACTC
>NC_134813.1:10457860-10460360 GCF_046742065.1 Oratosquilla oratoria
CAAAACTCTATGAGGAAAACTGTTTTTCTTCAGTTCTCTTCTATAGCTATGTTTTTTTTATTTTCTTTCCATGTCCTCTTGTGTTTCTTTTGTCCCAGTTAAGTAAGTTCTCACTATCGAGTACCTCTGTGCCTTTCATGATTCTGTAGATGGTCAATAGGTCACCTCTCTCTCTTCTTTGCTCCAGTGTCGGTAACTCCAGTTTAGCCAATCCCTCTTCGTATGATAGGTTTGCAAGTGCAGGTGCCATTTTTGTAGCTGCTCTTTGGATTCTTTCTATTTTCTTTATATTCTTTTTGGTACTGGGGGACCACAATGTCGCTGCATACTCTAATCTAGGCCTTATCAATGTAACCAATATTTTTTTCATCATGTCTTCGTCCAAGTATGTAAACGCCACTTTTATTGATCTTAGCAAGTTGTAAGTCTCCCCGACAATTTTGTTAATCTGTATATCATAGGACAAGTCGTTCGTGATAATTACTCCCAAATCTTTTTTCGGAATCCTACTTTCTTTACTTCTTTGGTTCCAATTGTATATTTTCCTGATATTCTGTTTTTGCTTTTTTCCAAACTCCATTATGCTACACTTCTTCGTATTAAAGTCCACTTCCCATTTCTGACTCCAGTTCCATACCCTATTTAGGTCTTCTTGCAGTGCTTCACAGTCCTCATCAGTTTCTATTTTCCTTAACAGTTTGGCGTCATCGGCAAAGAAGCTCATGTAGCAGTTCACGTCCTCATCCATGTCATTCATATAGATAGCAAACATTATTGGTGCCAGCACAGATCCTTGCGGTACTCCACTGATCACCTCTTTCCAGTCTGAATATTTTTTCTCTGAGCACTACTCTCATCTTTCTACCAGTCAGAAAGTCCTCTATCCATTTTAGTAGGTTTTCCCTGTATTCCTCCTATATGTTCCAGTTTTTTTAATAATTTTTTCGTGTGGTACTTTGTCAAAGGCTTTTTGCAAGTCTAGGAATGCACAATCAGCCCATCCATTTCTTTCTTGCACTATGTCTATTAGTCTTGAGTAAAAGCATATTAAGTTTGTGGAGCATGATCTTCCTTGTCTGAATCCGAATTGTCTTGGGTTTAATATGTCATTGTCTTCCAGATGTTTTACCCATCTATTCTTGATTATTTTCTCACAAATTTTGGCAATGGTGCTTGTTAGTGATACTGGCCTATAGTTGGTGGGTTCTTCTTTGTTTCCTCCTTTGTGTATTGGTACAATGTTAGCGTTTTTTCCAGTCCTCGGGTATCTTTCCTTCTTTGAGTGAGCTGTTTTATTAAGATGTGTATTTTGTCTGTTAGTTCTTCTTTGCACTCCTTTAGAATCCAATTTGCAATACCGTCCGGGCCAGGTGATTTTCTGACATCCAGCCTTGATAAATGTTCTGATATTTCCTTTAGTGATGCTGTAAACTCATTCATGAGGGGAGGTTTCTTGTTTTTGTCTATGTCACAATTCGGTATTTTCTCTCTGGTGAAAACAGATTTAAAGTGATTGTTCATGACTTCGGCCATCTCTAAATCTTCTGTGTATTCTATGTTTCCTTGGCATAGTTTCACCAATTCCTGTTTGTTTTTAAGTTTACCATTCACATACCGATAGAATAGTTTGGGTTGCTCTTTGCATTTGTCTATAATATCCTTCTCATGGTTCCTTTTCTCCTCTCTTCTCACATTAACATACTCATTTCTATAGTTAACATAAATTTTCCATTTGATTTGTTTTTTGTATTTTCTCCACTTTTTGGATGCTTTGTCCGTTCTGTGTTTTGCCTCAGTGCATCTTTTGTTGAGCCAAAATTTAATGTACTCTCTCTCTCGCTTTTGCCTTGGTACATGCCTGTTTACCCCTTCATTGTAGTTTTCCATCAATATATTCCATTTCTCTTCCACTGCTGTTTCTTCCCTGTAAAATATTTCCCAGTTTGCATTCCGGAAGAATGTCTTTAGTTTTGTAAAGTCTGTTTTGTTGTACCTCAGTCTTCCTTTCCTATGCTTTTCGTTCCTCTCTATGTCTATTTCTTCCTTTAGTATAGTTTCAATGAGTACATGGTCACTCTTTCCAATTGGTGTCTCATACTGGACTTTATGCACTATTTCAGGCTCTGTTGTAAATATTAGATCTAGTTTCGATGGCTCTTCATTATTTCTGTACCTTGTGTTTTCATGGACCCATTGGGTCATTGTGTACTCCATGGTCATATCTAGCAGTACATTGCCCCACGAGTCATCTCCTCCTTGCACTGTCATGCTGTCCCAACAAATTTCTTTGCAATTGAAGTCCCCCATAACTACCAGATTACCCTTACCCATTAGTATCTCATTGAGTGATTTTCTTGTGTCATCTAGCATTTTTTTATGTTCAATTTCTTTCCAAGCGCTTGTTTTTGGAGGCACATAAGTCACCACAAACTTTCTACTTTTCATATTCTTGCCTTCGACTTTTATCATGATCAATTCAGCATTACCTTTGCCCTCTGCA
>NC_134813.1:10472860-10477860 GCF_046742065.1 Oratosquilla oratoria
CACACACACACACACACACACACACACACACACACACACACACACACACACACACACACACACACACACACACACACACACACACACACACACACACACACACACACACACACACACACACACAAGAAAAATCGAAAATCAGATGTATTTTTTTTAATTAACAGACGAAGATATGCCTTCGAGGTGTGTGTGTGTGTGTGTGTGTGTGTGTGTGTGTGTGTGTGTGTGTGTGTGTGTGTGTGTGTGTGTGTGTGTGTGTGTGTGTGTGTGTGTGTGTGTGTGTGTGTGTGTGTGTGTGTGTGTGTGTGTGTGTGTGTGTGTGTGTGTGTGTGTGTGTGTGTGTGTGTTTCAGCTGGCCTAGTTATGGACCAGTTGGTCTTCAGTCCGTGTTTTTTGACATAATTTCGCTTCAAGTAAAAACAGGACCTCGAGAAATGTTGGCTTCTGTGAACGGAAACAGAAATTGATTTTTTTTTTTTTTTTTTTTTTTTTTTTTTTTTTTTTTTTGGCCAACGCCACGTGGATGAGTCTCAGGAGGCTCCTAGCTGTCCGTGTCTCGTCAAAAGGGTAGGAGCTTCCCGCCGATGCTGTCGCCTTTAACAGCACAAGATCGCTCTAGAAGCAATCAAGGCGGGAGTTTTTTTCTCCTGATGATGGTAATGACCTGAGGGAAAATCTTTGGGTAACACAATTTCAATTGTTCCTGTACTTTTAGGATTTTTTTTTGTCTGCCGTCAGGCGATTTGATTTAACATGAGGATATCCACGTTTTACCGGGGTTGGACAGAAATATATATATACTAGACAACCCGTGAACCGTTGGGTCAAATAGAATTTTAAATGATACGTTATTAATAGAATAGTCAATAAAATCTTCATTAAGACAATGCTCTATTCAGTAGACGAAGGCAGTGACTTGATTTGTTATAAGAAGTGAAATGCAGAAGATTGTGACGTCATGTCGTCGTTGCTTGGAACACTACGCATCATATGATTTATACGGTTCGTAATATTTTAGTAAACTCATTATGCCTCATAGATGCTAATTCAGGAGTTGGCTATACTTTTAACTACTTAATGTGAACATTTTAGATATTAATGGTCAGAAAATATGTAATCGGAAAATTGGAAATTCAAAAATTGACAAATTGGAAATTTAGCAGCTGTGACGTCACGCGCTCAGCGCTGGGGTTTCTTGGGACCCACAGAGCGGATGTCGTGACGTCATGTCTCTTCTTCTGATTGGCTGGTCCTCAGTCGTGACGTCATAACTCTTCTTCTTCAGTAGACGGTTTCAAGCAATATGATCAGAATTTTATAAGTATATAGATAGATATGTATATACATGTATGTTGGGTCAAATAAAGATTTAAATGATACGTTGATATAAGAAGTGAAATGCAGAAGATTGTGACGTCATGTCGTTGTTGCTTGGAACACTACGCATCATATGTTGTGACGTCATGTCTCTTCTTCTGATTGACTGGTCCTCAGTCGTGACGCCATATCTCTTCTTCTGATTGCTGGACCTCAGTCGTGACGTCATATCTCTTCTTCTGATTGGCTGGGTGACTGTTTCAAGCAAGATAACAAACAAGATGATGAGAATTTTATAAGTATATATATATTTTTTTCAGTGTTTGAATCATTAATTTTTCGTTTATTTTCTATTTGTAGTGTGTGTGTGTGTGTGTGTGTGTGTGTGTGTGTGTGTGTGTGTGTGTGTGTGTGTGTGTGTGTGTGTGTGTGTGTGTGTGTGTGTGTGTGATGTCCTTAAAGGCGAAAATATGGAGACAAAACACACGAGTTTGTTCTTACGTGGAGACCGTCTCTGGTCTTTCACATCTCTGTTGGCGTGTTAAGGGGGATTTACATGGTCAAACGGTTCGCCGAACGCGGTTCGACAGACACGTGTCTACAGAGATGTGTGAACGTTTGAACGGGGTATTTGGGGTTTAACCAACGTGTTCGTCAACTAAATACCGCCCAGAACTGAAATAATTTCAGTATCGCTTCGGTGCGTGTCGTTACTCCAACTTATGGGCGGGGAGTTGGGTGTGTGTGTGCGTGTTAGGTAACAGCATTACCCATAGATCGGTCATATATGAACTCTGAACTCTCATCCGCTAGGGTAATATCTGTCGATCACGAGTCAGCACGTGATTCAACGCTATGGTTAACCACACACACACACACACACACACACACACACACACACACACACACACACACACACACACACACACACACACACACACACACACACACACACACACACACACACACACACACACACACACACACACACACACACACACACACACACACACACACACACACACACACGTTACAAGACTTCGTTAAATAGCAAGACATAAAACACGAAGAGACAAATCTCTGTTGTTGCAGCCGCTGAGTTCTCCGATTTGTGTCTTTCCTTATCATCAGCAGTACCGTGGAACACTGTACAAATGTCACCAGAGAATTTTATTGATCAGGCGGACTTCTGCAGCCGTTTCGAGTTTCTAATGAAATCGCCAGACGATCAGGAGGATAATGTCGATGGAATGCGCCATTGTTTTGAAGGTGTTAATATTGCTTGTATATACGATATGTATGTTCAGTATGTATGCAACACACACACACACACACACACACACACACACACACACACACACACACACACACACACACACACACACACACACACACACACACACACACACACACACACATACACACAGACACACATACACACACACGCACATGTATATAATATAATGGAATATAATTATGTATATGTGTATATGCATACTATATCTATATGTTTTACATCACACTGCATGTACATACAGTATATATATATATATATATATATATAATAAAATATATATATATACATATATGTATATACATACATATATATATATATATATATACATATATATATATATATATATATGTATATATATGTGTGTGTGTGTGTGTGAGTGTGTGTGTGTGTGTGTGTGTGTGTGTGTGTGTGTGTGTGTGTGTGTGTGTGTGTGTGTGTGTGTGTGTGTGTGTGTGTGTATGTGTGTGTGTGTGTGTGTGTGTGTGTGCGTGTGTGTATTCACCTCGGATCTCGGATCTGCTGCAGCCTCTTTTTTTCGAGACAGCCAGACACCACCCTACGGCAGTGAGCTCAGAGCTCATTAATAGCAGATCTCTGGGTAGGTCTGAGACCACTCACACTCCACACACCGGGAATGCAAGGTCACAACTCCTTGACTAACGTCCCGTACCTACTCGCTGCTAGGTGAACAGGGGCTACACGTGAAAGGAGACAAACCCAACTTGTCTCCGCCCAGCCGGGGAATCGAACCCCGGTTCTCCGGCTTGTGAGGCCAGTGCCTTACCAATCCGCCACCGGGCCGTGTGTGTGTGTGTGTGTGTGTGTGTGTGTGTGTGTGTGTGTGTGTGTGTGTGTGTGTGTGTGTGTGTGTGTGTGTGTGTGTGCTATCAAGAGATAGCGTAGTCGGTAAGTTACTACAGCACTTGTCATGCGATTGCCTAGTTCGATTCCTTGGCAGTACCGCATTTCAGTTTCTGCATGTCGGCCTCCATTGGGTCTCCCGATGTTGATGGCTTAGAATTAAAGTGCATTTTGGTTGTTAATATATATATATATACATATATATATATATATATATATACATATACACGTATATATATACGTATATATATATACATATATATACATATATACGTATATATATATACGTATATATATATATATATAATATATATATATATATATATATATTAATTTTTATATTATGTATCAGGCTCATGCCGTTAGTAATTACGCAGTGTATGCAGTTGTTGATTTTTGTCGTAAAATGTCATCAAAATATTTGTCACTATAATGAAAGGATAGATATATCAAGAAAGTTGGTTACTAATTACATTAGCCGTTTTGTACACAAAGTCCATTCTTCGTTCAGGGTAGGAACTGCCTGTCTTGCCTTTCTGGACGGCACATCCCTGCTTTGATTCAAATTGGCCTTGGATCACGTGTTGGATTCGTGATCGACATCTATCGCCCCCCGGATGAGAGCTAAGGGCTCCTATATAACCGATCTATGGGTAATGCTGTGACTTTACACACACATCTCTCCACCCACAAGAGTTGGAGTGCCGGCTCGCAACGCAGCAATACTAAAATTATTTCAACCCCTGGCGGGATTTGAACTCGGATCGCTGGAGTAGCGGTTGCGAACGCTACCACTGCGCCGTCGAGTGTATGTATGCACACGACTCAAATCAAATCCCTCGTGTCCCTGTGGTTAGAGTTCTCGCCTGCCACTACGGCGGTCCGGGTTCGACTCCCGTCCAGGACTGAAATAATTTCAAGATCACTGCGCTGCGGGGTGTTACTCCAACTCTCGTGGGCGGGGAGTTGGGTGTGTGTGCATGCGTGTAAGGTCACAGTATTACCCATAGATCGGTCATACGAGCTCTGAGCTCTCATCCGGGAGGGCAATAACTGTCGATCGCGAGTCCAACACGTGATCCAAGACCACGGTGAATCACGGGACCGCATCACGCTCTTTGTTGACAAAAGCGTCACGTCGACCATAGGGACCCGAGGCGGACGTCACCGCGGCCTTAGGGACTCGAGCGAGCGCCGCGGGGCTTAATTATTCTCGGATGGAGCCGCGCCCGGATTGGTGGAGACGCGGACCAATTAGTGCAGAGTTGATTAATCAACTCAAGACAGCCCTCTCCCAAGAAGGGTTCCATCGTGGCCTCATTTAGAGCAATCTGCCCTTGCCGGTGAGTGTAGTGTATATATATATATATATATATATATATATATATATATATATATATATATATATATATATATATATATACTATACATATATTATGACCCTGCGGGTCGAAACCTTAAGGCGTGAAATTCTCCCATTACTCCTCGTACACTTCTTTCACCTTCAATCTTATATATATGTATA
>NC_134813.1:10480360-10482860 GCF_046742065.1 Oratosquilla oratoria
AAACACTCACTTTTCCTGTTGGCTTTACCAAAGGTTGCCCGTTCTAAGCGCCTAAGCCTTGTTTACACGTGGCAAGTTGAGAGGCAAGTCAAATGTGTAAGTTATTTGCTACAAGTTACTTGCCGTGTGTAAATGTTTCTTTGACAAAGAAAATGGATGTTTACACTGAGCAAGCAGGTATTTACACACGGCAAGCAGATATTTACACACAGCAAGTAACTTGAAGCAAGTAACTTGCACACTTGACTTGCCCCTCAACTTGCCTCGCGTAAACAATCTACACTCACAAACTAAAGTTCTTCTCACCCAGATTTTTTCATAATACAAAACTTAAATTCTTTGATTATTTGTTTAAATCCATTCAAGAAAATGACATAATTGTAAGTTGAATATTCCATAGGAAAATATGTCACTACTCGGAAAGAAATACCATATATATATATATATATATATATATATATATATATATATATATATATATATATATACATATATACATATAATATATATATGTTACGAATCTCGCTCACATATCTGACTTAAGTATATGAAATGAGTTCCCAAGACCCCATGTCTTTGGGATAACTCAAATAGAAATTACAAAGCTGTCAGACTCGTAACACATAGTAAGAGTGATGGGTGACTGAGTTCCCAAGACCCCATGTCTTTGGGTAACTTAAAAGAAATTTCAAGGCCGCCACTTGATTTTATAAAAATCAAGAAAAATGAAACGCACAGATAACGTTTAACACTATTCATTAAAGTTAATAGGATTACATGAAGGATTACAATCACTGAACATTCAAGTGAGTAAATAAGTTTACATTCAAATGAGTAAATAAGTTTTAAAACAGAAGATTCCCGTTCGTAAAACTTTTAACGGGGGTGAAAGAAAATTAATTAATTAATTAATACTTTACCAACGAAAAACACTGTCTAAGTCACTACTATAGACATTTCCAACACTGCATGAAACACTAGATGAAACACTAGCTGAGTTAATTATCTTACGACTAATACAGGGGGAGTACAGAGGACTTACTTCAGCCGAATAATCCGCCCCGAGGCAGCACACCTTTACATCGTACCCTCTACTCTAAAACTGATTCTTCTGACGCTCAAGGCGCTCTGGTTCTCTCTGCAAAAACCCTCTGATTGGCCCATAGGAATTGCGTCTATGGAGGTTGAACCTCATTGGTCAATTAACTAAAACGTTCTCCTTCGTTCTAGGCTGAGTGTTAGAACAAATACTCCATTGAGTAGGTTTTTCTTCCCACGCGTCCTCCAGTACTCGTCCTGTAATCTGACACCCACGTTAATGGCGAGGCGCCGTTATCCAAGTAATAAAATATTCCCGACTGATATATATGGGAATATACGTGACAATATATGTATATATGTATGTATATATATGTAGATATATCTTTCGTTGGTGTCCCTTCATTACTTCCTCATTCCCTCCTTCCCCCCTTCCTTCCTCTTTCCTTACCTCCTTCCTTTCCTTTTTTCTTCCTTCATTCTTTTTTCTTTTCTTTTTTCTCTTTTTTTTTTCTTCTTCCAGCTTCATTTTCTCTCCCCTTCCCTTCATTTCCTTCCTTTCCTCCTTTCTTCACTCAATCCTTCCTTCCATTATTCCATCCTTCCTTCCTTTCTCATCTTCCATCCTTACTATCCTCCCTTTCATTCATCTTCCCTGTCCTTCTTATCCTTCCTGTCCATTCCTCCTCCTTTCTATCTTCCCGTCCTTCCTTCCGTCTACTATCCATCATTTCTTTCACCCTTGCAACCCTCCCTCCTTCCATCCATCCATCCTCCGGTTCCTCCCTTTCCATCCCTTCCTTCCTTCCTCCCATCCTTCCTTCCTTCCTAGCCTTCCTATCCTTCCTTCCTAGCCTTCCTTCCTTCCTTCCTAGCCTTCCCATACTTCCTATCCTTCTATGACGCATCGGGTTGGAGGGCGGTTCCCTGGATTAACTCGACTTATGACAGAGAAAAACGTTGTATAATTTAGTTTCCGCTCAGGGATGGGGGGTGGGGGGTAGAGCGCCAAGGACAATGCCAAGGACAGTGACAGGGACAGCGTCAGGGACAGTGCCTGTGATAGTGACAAAAACAGCGTCAGGGACAATGTCTGTGGTAGTGACAAAAACAGCGTCAGGGACAATGTCTGTGGTAGTACCAGGGACAGTGTCAGGGACAGTGCCTGTGATAGTGACAAAAACAGCGTCAGGGACAATGTCTGTGGTAGTACCGGGGACAGTGTCAGGGACAGTGCCTGTGATAGTGACAAAAACAGCGTCAGGGACAATGTCTGTGGTAGTGACAAAAACAGCGTCAGGGACAGTGTCAGGGACAGTGCCTGTGATAGTGACAAAAACAGCGTCAGGGACAATGTCTGTGATAGTACCAGGGACAGCGTCAGGGACAGTGCCTGCGATAGTGACAAAAAACAGCGTCAAGGACAATGTCTGTGATAGTGACAAAAACAGCGTCAGGGACA
>NC_134813.1:10511843-10519343 GCF_046742065.1 Oratosquilla oratoria
ATGCATACATACATACATACATACATACATACATACATACATACATAATGTATACATTCATGCATACATACATACATACATACATACATACATACATACATACATACATACATACATACATACATACATACATACATACATACACCTATATACATGTACATACACGTATATATACATATACATATACATACATATTTGCGTACATACATACATACATACATACATACATACATACATACATACATACACCTATATACATGTACATACACGTATATATACATATACATATACATATACATATACATATATATATGCGTACATCTTTACATACCTGGTATGTTATATACATATACATACATTTGTATTTACATATATGTCTACTGCTTCTATTAGGACGTATCCTACGGTTGTTATGAAAATATATATTATGAGCATCTCCCATATTTCTTACGTATTCTGTGTTCGATTTATCTTATTTTGCAGCGGGAGGTTCTGGAAGTCTTCTCCTATGTATGACCTTTTGAATGTTCATAGTCACATCCGTGGACCGAACCTAGACATTGCGGTCACGGAATTGGGAACAAAGCCGAAATTATCTTAAGAAAAAGTCATATGAACATGCTTGTAGTACATATGGTCGATTCCGATGCTACATATTCTGTGGAACATGTTGCATATTCTGTGGAACATGTTGCATATTCTGTGGAACATGTTGCATATTCTGTGGAACATGTTACATATTCTGTGGAACATGTTGCATATTCTGTGGAACATGTTGCTTCTCATTTATGCTGCAGATTTCCCTCCTGTGTAATTTGTAGAATTTATTTGCTAGTGTGTCGGGCCTAGACTTCACGCGAGTACAAAATATGTAGGTAATTTATGCCCTATTCAAATTAAGCCATTAACTAACTCAGAGCGAAGGGCGAGGGGGCAGATTCAGGGGGATAGGGGGGGTTCACCCTTCAGATGAACAAAATTTATTAATAAAATTGCCTTTTGTTAGCAAAAATAAAAAAGGTTTATTAACAAAATTTGCTTTTGTTGGCAAAAAATAAAAAGGTTTATTTACAAAATTGGCTTTTGTTAGCAAAAAATGAAAAAGGTTTATTAACAAAATTGGCTTTTGTTGGCAAAAAATGAAAAAGGTTTATTAACAAAATTGGCTTTTGTTGGCAAAAAATAAAAAAGGTTTATTAACAAAATTGGCTTTTGTTGGCAAAAAATAAAAAATATTTATTAACAAAATTGGTTTTTGTTAGCAAAAAATAAGAAAGGTTTATTAACAAAAAAAAAATTGTTAGCAAAAAATAAGAAATGTTTATTAACAAAATTGCTTTTTGTTAGCAAAAAGATAAAAAAGGTTTCTTAACAAAATTAGGTTTTGTTGGCAAAAAGTAAAAAAGATTTATAACAAAATTGGTTTTTGTTAGCAAAAAATAAGAAAGGTTTTTCAACAAAATTGGTTTTTGTTAGCAAAAAATAAGAAAGGTAAATTAACAAAATTTATTTTTGTTAGCAAAAAATAAAAAAGATTTATTAACAAAATTGGCTTTTGTTAGCAAAAAATAAAAAAGATTTATGAACGAAATTGGTTTTTGTTAGCAAAAAGATATAAAAAATTATTAACAAAATTGGCTTTTGTTAGCAAAAAAAAAAATCATTAAGGAAATTGGCTTTTGTTAGCAAAAAATAAAAAAGGTTTATTAACAAAATTGGCTTTTGTAAGCAAAAAATAAGAAAGGTTTATTAACAAATTTGTTTTTTGTTAGCAAAAAATAAGAAAGGTTTATTAACAAATTTGTTTTTTGTTAGCAAAAAATAAAAAAGGTTTATTAGCAAAATTGGCTTATGTTAGCAAAACTTAAATCTGTTCTGACGACACGCTATTCATTTGCTTAATATTTTATCTAGTTATCTATTTATATATTCATTTTATATCTATTTATTTTAATAATTATTATAGGTTCCTTTGATTATCAACCCATTTATTGCTTATTGTATATTATTTATCTCGTTTTTTCTTCATTTATGAATTTCAATTATTTGTTGATTCATTTATTCATGTATACGAACTAGATCGAGAAGGGTGTGTTTGTGTGCGTGTGTGTGTATGTGTGTGTATTCACCTTGGTCTTTGGATCACATGTTGGACTCGTGATCGACAGCTATTTCCCTCCCGGAAGAGAGCTTAGAGCTCGTATGACCGATCTATGGGTAATGCTATGACCTTACACACACACACACACACACCCAACTCCCCGCCCACGAGAGTCAGAGTAACGACCCGAAGCGCAGCAATACCGAAATAATTTCGGCCCTGGGCAGGATTCGAACCAGGTACTGCGAGCACCAACGTGCTGGCAGTACAGCACTCTACCAACCGCGCCACCGAGTTGTGTAATATGTGTGTGTGTGTGTGTGTGTGTGTGTGTGTGTGTGTGTGTGTGTGTGTGTGTGTGTGTGTGTGTGTATGTATGTATGTGCATGTGTCTATATATATATTAATTTATTCTGTATTCGTTTATTTATCTTTTTGTTTATGTATTTATTTATGTGGTTTGATTTACGTATATTTCTATACATTCGTTTTCTTTTTTATGAAAATGTGGACGTCGAAATAAGAATTTTTTCATTTTATTTCGTTCACATTAGAGGAGAAGCCTCTATTTGTAACGATGAAAAAATGCATTGATAAATGACTACTGTGATAGCTTTTATATGCTTTGTTCTCAGTGGCGTCAGATGATTTCATTCAGGTAAGGAGATCTGTACACACACACACACACACACACACACACACACACACACACACACACACACACACACACACACACACACACATACACAACTTGGTGGCGCAGTTGTTAGAGTTTCAGGCTGCCACTACGGCAATCCGGGTTTGAATCCCGCCCAGGGCTGAAATAATTTCAGTATCGCTGCGCTGCGAGTTGTTACTCCAACTCTCGTGGGCGAGGAGTCTGGGGTATGTGTGCGTGTAAGGTCACAGCATCACCCATAGGTCGGTCATATATGAGCTCTGAGCTCTCTTCCGGGAGGGAAATAGCTGTCGATCATGAGACCAACACGTGATGATAAGGGTTCGATTCCCGCGCTCCTCTGCGATTCCCAGCAGTGACCACCCAACAGTCACTAAAGCGCATCATAGGGTAAAGCTGACGGCTTCGGCCGCAGCTATTCAGAGCCTCCTGGCGTAAGTTCCTCGCCTGTATGTAAGGTTCTGGGTTACTTAAAGTGACCATCTATTTCAACTTCCCTTTAACGTTATGTTAAATCGAATTCATATGATTTTTTTTATTAAAACAACTGTATATCAAAATGTATTAAAACAAGTATATATGTATTAAAAGTGAGAAAAAATTCATGAGTATGAAATACCCCCCTCCTCCCCACTGTCCCTCCTGCCCCCTCTCTCTCTTTCTCTTTCTCCCTTGTCCTCTCTCTCTCTCTCTTTCTCTCTCTTCCTGTCTGTCTCTTTTTACACAGGATAAAACCCAGCAAAGAATGCACGTCATGGCAATTCTGCTGAGTGGAAGGAGAGGAGAAGGACGGCACTAAGACCCCGGCTGTTGTATCCAAGCAATTTTATTGCATTCCTCCACCAGCGTTTCTAGCCTTGAAGACAAAGCACATCGAGACACAGTACATGTGCATTGTTTTGATAACTCGTTCTTATTTGAATTGGCTTTTCTTAGGTTAGATTAGTTTAGGTTAAGTTGAAAAGCTAAAATCCTAACTGCGTAACTTATGATGGGTCCCAGTTGTCCCATATAGCCGTACAGGACCTCCGTACGCTTTGATGTTACGCTCCCGGCCCCAGCGCGCACGCGTACGCGCACGCACGGCCGCGCACGCGAACTCATGTAGTAGCGTCGCTGTAGCCAGTTCTAGCTGAGGGATCCCGGCTTCTGAATTACGAGGAGGGAGGAGGAGGAGGTGGAGGAGGAGATGGAGGAGGAGGAGTCCAAGTCCAAGGCGAGAAGTGGGGGTAGGAGATGGAGGAGGAGGAGGAGAAGGAGGAGGTCAAGGCGATAAGTGGGGGTAGGAGGAGGAGGAGGAGGAGGAGAATTAGAGGAAGAAGTGGGATAAGAGGAGGAGGAGGAGGATTAAGAGAATGAGGAGTAGGAAGAAGAGGAAAGAGAGGATGTGGAGAATGAGAAGGAAGATTAAAGAATAAAGAGTTGGGAGAAGAGGAAAGTCAGGAGGAGGAGAGGAAGGAGGAAGAGTGGAAGGAGGAGTATGAAGAGGAAGAGCAGGAGGAGTAGTAGGAGGATGAGAAGAGGAATAAGGAGTGGAAAGAATGAGAACAGAATGAAAAGAGAACAGATTGAGGGGTTTTTCCTTCGGCTGAATAAAATTATCTGGAGGCAACAATGATATTTGTATATGAGAAAACACTTCTCCCTATCTAGCGAATGAAATAAAAAAAAAAGAGAGAAAAAGAGAGCGGATGTTGAGCGATAAAGAAAATTAATAAAAAGAGGAAGAAGAGGAAGGATAAGAAGACGAAGCGAAGGAGAAGGAGTAGGAGGAAGAAGGGGAGGAGGAGGAGGAGGAGGAGAAGGAGGAGGAGGAAAGGGGAAGAGGAGGAGGATAAGGAAGAGGAAGAAGAGAAAGGATAAGAAAACGGAACAAAGGAGGAGTAGGAGGAAGAAGGGGAGGAGGAGGAGGAGGAAAAGGAAGAGGAGGAAAAGGGGAAGAGGAGGAGGATAAGGAAGAGGAGGAGAAAAGGAGGAGGAGGAGGAGGAAGAAAAGGAAGAGGAGGAAAAGGGGAAGAGGAGGAGGATAAGGAAGAGGAGGGGAGGAGGAGGAGGAGGAGAAAGAGGAGGAGGAGGAAGAGGAAGAGGAGGAGGAAGAGGTGTAATCAACCCTTTGGGAAAAAATTGTGGTCTTGTGTATCTATTCAAATCACTGACAGGCGATCTGTGTCAGTTGATCGTTCTACTTCGAGAGTTGATCTAAAAAGGAGGAGACGAAGAGGAAGAAGAAGAGGAGGAGGAGAAGAGGAAAGAGGACAGAGGGTGATAAGAAAGAGGAAAGGAGGAGGAAGAAGAGGGAGGAGGGGGAACCGGTAAATAATATGATAAATTAGAATGAGGAGGTGGAGAGGAAGGTGTAGGTAATTATGAAGAAATAATGGAAAGGAAGAAAGAATTAAAAAAAAGAGAGAATTTGGTAGGGAGGAGAGAAGAGGAGGAGGTGAGGAAGAGGAGGAGGAGTAGGGGAGAAGGAAGAATTGGGGGACGAGAAAGGGGAGGACGAGGAGGTGATGGAGAAGTAAGAGGGAATAGGAGGGAGAGTGGGGAGGGAGAGGGGGAGAGAGAGAAGGGGAGTACCTCGATGTTGCTGTTTGTTGTTGTCAGGGGCACTGGCATTTTCTTGCTGTCGTTGTATTTTGTCTTTGTTGTTTTTTTCCGTTTTCTTCTTCTTCTTCTTCGTTCTCTTCTTCTTCTTCTTCTTCTTCTTCTTCTTCTTCTTCTTCTTCTTCTTCTTCTTCTTCTTCTTCTTCTTCTTCTTCTTCTTCTTCTTCTTCATCTTCTTCTTCTTCCTCTTCTTCATCTTCTTCTTCTTCTTCTTCTCCTCCTTCTTCTTCTTCTTCTTCGTCTTCTCCTCCTTCTTCTTCCTCTTCTTGATCTTCTTCTTCTTCTTCTTCTTCTTCTTCTTCTTCTTCTTCTTCTTTTTCCTCTTCTTCTTCTTCTTCTTCTTCTTCTTCTTCTTCTTCTTCTTCTTCTTCTTCTTCTTCTTCTTCTTCTTCTTCTTCTTCTTCTTCTTCTTCTTCTTCTTCCTCTTCTTCTTCCTCTTCTTCTTCTTCTTCTTCTTCGTCTTCTTCTTCTTTTTCCTCTTCTTCTTCTTCTTCTTCTTCTTCTTCTTCTTCTTCTTCTTCTTCTTCTTCTTTTCTTCTTCTTCTTCTTCTTCTTCTTCTTCTTCTTCCTCTTCTTCTTCCTCTTCTTCTTCTTCTTCTTCTTCTTCTTCGTCTTCTTCTTCTTCTTCTTCTTCTTCTTCTTCTTCTTCTTCTTCTTCTTCTTCTTCTTCTTCTTCTTCTTCTTCTTCTTCTTCTTCTTCCTCTTCTTCTTCTTCTTCTTCTTTTTCTTCTTCTTCTTCTTCTTCTTCTTCTTCTTCTTCTTCTTCTTCTCCTCCTTCTTCTTCTTCTTCTTCTCCTCCTCCTTCTTCTTCTTCTTCTTCTTCTTCTCCTTCTTCTTCTTCTTCTTCTCCTCCTCCTTCTTCTTCTTCTTCTTCGTCTTCTTCTTCGATGTGTTGTGGTCGGATTAGTCCCGTTTCGGGAGTACAAATGTTCCCATTTTGATCGCTAACAGTTCCTGCTAATGACTGCCACTAGCCTGGCCACCTTGTCACAGAGGCCAAAGCATTAGCTAGTGGGAAATCTTTATGAAGTAAGCTTCGCCTATACAAATTTTGTTTTCTTATGTAGTATCTTCATTAACTTTTGTTGTTTTGGCTTGGCAAGATAAGAACTTGGCCAAATTTGAACTTGCGACACAATTTGGCAAATTTGAAATTTAGTGAAATTGAATTTTGGCGGAATATAAATTGGCGAAATGGGATTCTTTGTCATGTTCTTTTCCCACGTGACCTTTGACCTGACCTGTAGTATCTTCATTAACTTTTGTTGTTTTGGCTTGGCAAGATAAGAACTTGGCCAAATTTGAGCTTGCGACACAATTTGGCAAATTTGAAATTTAGTGAAATTGAATTTTGGCGGAATATAATTTGGCGAAATGGGATTCTTTGTCATGTTCTTTTCCCACGTGACCTTTGACCTGACCTGTAGTATCTTCATTAACTTTTGTTGTTTTGGCTTGGCAAGATAAGAACTTGGCCAAATTTGAACTTGCGACACAATTTGGCAAATTTGAAATTTAGTGAAATTGAATTTTGGCGGAATATAAATTGGCGAAATGGGATTCTTTGTCATGTTCTTTTCCCACGTGACCTTTGACCTGACCTGTAGCGAGGGTAGAGTCTAGCTCGCCGTGGTGCGCAGCTCGTTGCTGTTCTTTTTGTTGGCACTGTGTTTGATCCCAGAGTCGTTGTTGTTACAGGTGTCCTCTGATTGTCCCTTTTAGGAGGTGGAATTGGTGTCAATGGTGGTTATGAAGATGGTAATAGTTGTGGTGTTAGTGGAGATAATAATGATCGAAGTTGTGATGAAGACGAAGTTAGAAGTGTTAGAGTTAAAGGATTATGTTAGAAGTGTTGAATAAGACCTACATTTATTTACTTATTTATTTATTTTTGTATTTATTTTATTCATATAGTGGGTAGTGAAAATAGTATTCCTGTATTTAGTTTGTGTCGATATATCTATTCATTTTTCTTTATATAGAGGGTCGGTGAAAACATTAACCCTATATCTAGTATTGACATACCTATTAATATATTTACCTATTTATTCATTCATTTACTCATTTGTTTGCATGTATAGGATAATGAAAATAGTAGACCTATATTTTGTTTGTG
>NC_134813.1:10531843-10534343 GCF_046742065.1 Oratosquilla oratoria
CTGAGCTAACTTACTATAAACTTCTTTCCCTGCGTCTTTCAACAGATCTATCGATATACCATCTTCCCCTGGTGCTTTTCCTCGTTTCATATTTTTAGAGCAAATTCTATTTCTTCCTTTGTAATCTCTGGTACACTACTAACGTCTACAGATGAATTTACTGACTCAACTACGGTCTTCGATGAGTAAAGCTCTTGGTAAAATTCCTCTACTCTTTTTACCATTCTGTCTCTGCAGTTAATGATTTCCTCATTTCTATCTTTCAAACATATCATTTGTTGTGTTCCTAAAGCATGTCTGCGCTCAGTCCCTTTAATACTTTTTCCTTTCCGATTAGTTTCCTCTATTTCATCCATGTTTTTCTTTCTTTTCTCTGATCTCTGCCTTTTGTTGATAAGCTTGTTTAGTTCTAGTCTTTCTATTTCGTCTTTCCTACTTTTAATCTGCATTGTCCTCCTTCTTTTAATTAGGTCATTTGTAGCTTTGGAATATTTGTTTTCTTTAATACTTTTTGTACTTCTTACTTTCTCTGCCAATTACCTAATGCTATTGATCAAATTCAAATTCATATCTTCCACGGTGTCCTCGTTATTTCTTAGAGCTTCGAATCTATGTATAAATTCCAACTGAAATTCCTTCTTATTACCTTTAACCTTTCCTAGGCTGATTTTCTTTTTTAAAACTAGTTTATTTCTCTCGGCTCTGAAATTGAATTTAGCTGTGCAACCTACCATTCTATGGTCACTACCTATGTTGATTTTATTTATCACCGTAACATTGCTAACGCTCTTGCTCTCATCTCCTAATATGAAGTCTACTTCGTTCTTTGTTGTTCCATTTGGACTTATCCAGGTCCATTTACGATCTACGCGCTTTTGGAAGAAAATGTCCAGCTTTTCTTCCGTTTGTTGGACTTCGCTCAGTCCTACGATGTCCCACCTGATGTTGTCTAGTTCTTCCATGAGACTTTCCAGCCTGTGGTCTTCTGAGAGAGTTCTTACGTTGTAAGTATAGATCTTCATTTTCTTCATGCTGTTTAATGTCCAAGGCTTGGATCTGCTTGGACAGTGCTTACTCACTTTCGGTGGCACACTGCCCGTAAGCACATGAGGCAATGCGGTTGAACCTTTGGGAGACGATGATCCAACAGGAACGCCCGGGTGTTTTGTTTGTAATTTTCATGGTTGCTATGAAGGGCTTTTTTGGCCTCCCTGCCAACTAGTTTCTGGTGAGGTAGTTCTCTGGTGTCACCTTATTCATTATATTCGGTGAAGCCCTATATATCTATCGGGTGCCCAATGGTCCACGCCGTCATTATGACGGTACCCCATATATCTATGGGGAATTTCCTTGTTCGTTATCGGGGACGTGCTAGTTAGCAGTGGGTCCTACGACTGTGTAGGAGAGTTACTCTTTGTCTGATCTTTCTTACAAAACCTGTTCGATATGGGTGACCCTGCAGAGATTTTCTCTTTATCAATATAGCTTTTGTAATCATCAAGATCCTCAAGCCTATCCATCACGTCAAGGTGTTAACTCTTGGATAGGGACAGTACTCATACCCTCCCATAAATGGCTGGAAGTAGTAGCAGTAGAAGGGAGGAATGAAGAGATCAGTCGCCGGTTGTCAGCTCTCCTTACGTGACGCCCAGCAGGAAGAGACTGAACCTGCTTCAATTAAATGAATCGGCTCAGGTTGGGGCGAGCTCCATTTCTATCCCAGGACCCGGATATCTCTTCCGGGGTTGTAATGGATTTGTATCTTTTCTCAGTGAAAAACCGACTAAGTCTTCTGTTGGTTGAAATGAATGTATTAGGGGTGGGGGAGGTGATGGGTGAGTGGAAGATGGAGGTGGGAGGGAGGGGGAGGGGGAGGGGAGGGGAATGGTAGTGGAAGAGAAGGTGGTGGGGGAGGGGGAGATGGGATGGAGGTGGTAGTGGAAGGGAAGAGGGTTGTGGTGGAGAGGGGGAGGTGGAATGGAGGTGGTAGTGGAAGGGGAGGGGGAGGTGGAGACAATGGTGGAGGTGGTAGTGGAAGTGGAGGTGGTGAGGGAGGGGAGGTGGAGGTATGTGGCTTCCCTCGGTTGAATAAAATCGCCTAACGGCAGCTAGAATAAAGTCAAATTGTGAACAGGGTTTCAGTAGAATGTGTCATTGTCTATTAAATAAAATCGCATGGCGACATTTTGTGTGGGGATATATATATATATATATATATATATATATATATATATATGTATATATACATTAACAAATAAGCGCCTTCCCCTGTGTTTATGTTCTCCATCATCCAAATACATACATATATATATATATATATATATATATATATATATATATATATATACATATATATATATATATATACTGTATATATATATATATACATATATATATATATACATATATATACATATATATATACATATATATATATATATATACATATATATACATATATATATACATATATATATATATATATATATATATATATATA
>NC_134813.1:10561843-10571843 GCF_046742065.1 Oratosquilla oratoria
CAGTTTTGTAATTGCTCTTTGTATTCTTTCAAGTTTTTTTTATACATTTTTTTGTACTTGGTGACCATATCGTTGCTGCATATTCCAATCTTGGTCTTATCAGGGTGATTAGGATTTTCCTCACCATTTCTTCATCCAGGTATGTAAATGCCACTTTGATTGTTCTTATTAAATTATAAGTTTCTCCAAAAATCTTATTTATATGTTTCTCAGGTGACATATTATTCATAACAATGACTCCCAGGTCCTTCTCATTTTCTACTTTTTTTATTCCTTCTCCCAATTTATATGATCCTCTTATTCTGTTTTTTGCTTTTTCCAAATTCCATTATACTACACTTTTTTGTATTGAACTCCATCTCCCACTTCCTACTCCATTCTTGTACTTTATTTAGATCTCTCTGTAGTGATTCACAATCTTCTTCAGTTTTCACTCTTTTCAGTAATTTTGCATCATCTGCAAAGAAGCTCATATAGCTTTCAATTCCTTCATCCATATCATTAATATATATAGCAAACATTATTGGGGCCAGAACTGTTCCCTGCGGGACACCGCTTATTACTTCATTCCATTTTGAGTGCTGATCTCTTATCACTACTCTCATTTTTTCTTTCTTGCAAAAAGTCTTCCATCCAATTTAGCAATTTACCTTGTATTCCTCCTTCATATTCTAATTTCTTAAGCAACTTCTTATGTGGTACTTTGTCAAAAGCTTTTTTTAGGTCTAGAAATGCACAATCAGCCCATCCATCTCTTTCTTGTATTATATCTATTAGCCTTGAATAGAAACATATTAAATTGGTGACGCATGATCGTCCTTGTCTGAATCCAAATTGCCTTGGATTTAGTACGTTGTTTTTTTCCAAGTATTTTAACCCATCTACTTTTGATAATTCTTTCACATATTTTTGCTATTGTACTTGTTAGAGAGACTGGTCTATAGTTGGTAGGTTCTTCTTTATTTCCTCCTTTATATATAGGTACTATATTTGCTTTTTTCCAATCTTCTGGAACTTTTCCTTCTTTTAAGGAACTGCTTATTATGCTATGTATTTTGTCTGCCAGTTCATTCCTGCATTCTTTCAGAATCCAGTTTGCTATTTCATCTGGCCCATGCGATTTTCTGACATCAAAATTACCCAAGTGTGTCAATATTTCATTCTTTGTTACTTCTATTTCTTCCATAGGGGGGACTTTTTCCTTCCACTCAATCTCTTCAGGTTGTAAATTTTCCCTTGTAAACACTGATTTAAAATGTTTGTTCATAATTTCTGCCATTTCCATTTCCTCAGTGTATTCAACTCCTCCTTGTCTTAATTTCTCCAAGTCTTGTTTGTTTTTCAGTTTATTGTTTACAAATCTGTAGAATAGTTTTGGTTGATCTTTACACTTTTCTATAACATCTTTTTCATATTTTCTTTTTTCCTCTCTGCACTTTTGTACATATTCATTTCTATAACCAGTATATATTTTCCATTTTTCAGGTCTTCTGTCTTTTTTCCATCTGTTCCAGGCTTTGTCTCTTTTGTCCTTTAACTCCCTACAACTTTTGTTGTACCAGCATTTTACATATTCTTTTTCTTGTTTTTGTCTTGGGACATACTTTTCCACTCCTTTTTTGTAAATTTCTGTCAAAATATTCCATTTCTCTTCCACTGTTGTTTCTTCTTTGTATATTTCTTCCCAGTTTTCTTGTTGGAAGAATTCTCTTATTTTATCAAAGTTTGTTTTTTCATACATCATTCTTCCTTTTCTATATTGTTCATTTCTTTTCATATATTTTTCTTCATTAAGTTCCAGTTCAATCAATATGTGGTCACTTTTACCTGTTGGTGTTTTATAATTCAATCTTGTCCACTATTCTAGGTTCAGATGTAATTATTAAGTCTAGCCTCGATGGTTCTTCTTCATTTCTATACCTAGTGTTCTCTTGTATCCATTGTGTCATTGAATGGTCAGTAATCATCTCAAGTAGAGCATTTCCCCATGAGTCATCACCACTCTTTACTGTCATTTCTTCCCAGCAGATTTCTTTGCAATTAAAGTCGCCCATCATAACTATTCTTCCTCCGTCTTCCATTATTTTAGTTAATGCTATCTTTGTGTCCTCTAACATACTTTTATGTTCACTCTCCTCCCATGAGGCTGTTTTCGGAGGCACATAATTGATCACAAATTTTCTGCTCTTCTTATCTCGGTCTTCCACTTCTATCATAATCATCTCTACTGTATTCTTTCCATATATGACACCTTTCACGTTTATATCCTTCTTAGTCAGGAACATAACTCCACCCCCTTGTTTTTTCTCTCTGTTTCTAATCCAATAATTGTATGTATCATGTCCTACACTGTTGGGTGGTAGTGGGCCTTTTAATTTTGTTTCTACAATTCCCATTATGTCCGGTTCTTTTTCTTTCAAATAATCATTCAGTTCATTCAATCCTGTTATCAATCCATCTATATTTGTGTAAGACACTCTTAGTTTTCTGCCACTTCCATTGTATTCTCTTTTTCCCTTATGTTTTTCTTTAGTATGTCGAACTGCTTTATTTTCATGTTCACTACTCTCCAATAGAATCTCTCTTTCTCTGACTCCGTTCTTTCCTCGTTTTTTTGCCTTAGCTTCAATTCTTTTCTGCTTTTCTGCCTCTCTTTCCTCCTTATTCATTTCTCTTTTTATCCATACCTTTTTATATTGATCATTTGTTGCTAGTTTCCCTGTCTTGGATAGAATTTTCTCTGCTGTTGTTTGTGACCTGAATTTAATCTTAATTGGTCTGGTCTTATCTGTACTATATTTTCCGAGTCTGAATTTTTCCTCAATTTCCTTTATAATTTCTGGTTCATCTTCCTGGACTAATTTTAATAAACTGCTTACTCTTTCATTTTCCTCCTTGATTCTTGCAGTTCTATCTGGGTTATGTTTCTCTTCCATTCCTAATATAATTATACATTTCTTTTTGTCAGCTAATTCTCTTACTATATTCTCCTTCTGTCTCATCACTTTAATAACTGAGTCTTCATTATGTTCTTTTCAATTGCTGTTTGACTATGTCAGTGAATGAAAACCTTATTCCCTTCTTGAGTTATTCTCCAATTTTTAGTTTCTGTATCTATTTTCTCTCTGTTTTCATTACTATTCTTCTTCAATTTCTCATTCTCCTCCTTTACATTTCCTAACTGTCTTTTTAGGTCCTCTATTTCTTCAGTTAAGTTTCTGTTAGCCTTCTCTAGTTGTTCCAACCTTTCAATTCTTTGGAAAATGGAGTCTACGTTACCTAACTTACGCTCCAAGTCCTCGATCACCTTGTCAACTCTCTCCTCTAGTCTTATCAGTCGGGGGGGGGGTTGTGTCCCCCCCACCCTCTTTAAATCCCTGGAACATATTCTCGTCACTTTCTTCTGGTGTGCTCCTCGCTATACTTCTAATCTTTACATTTTTATAAGACATTTGATCCTCGCTAAGTCTTTTGTTTACCTTCCGCTTGTCTGGCTGGTCAAAGTCTACTCCCTCCTCATTTCCTTCCATTTCCCTCAGTAATCCCTCCCCTTTTCCTCTTTCCCTACGTTCCCACTACTCCACGAGCAATTTCCCCCCCACCCTGCAAACACACTAGGCACTTCTCTTTGCGTTGGGATCCACAGACTTCACTTTTCTTCAGAACGTCTTCTAAGCCGTCCATTCGTTGAAGTGTGTGTGTGTGTGTGTGTGTGTGTGTGTGTGTGTGTGTGTGTGTGTGTGTGTGTGTGTGTGTGTGTGTGTGTGTGTGTGTGTGTGTGTGTGTGTGTGTGTGTGTGTGTGTGTGTGTGTGTGTGTGTGGGTGGGTGTTTGTGTGTTAACTATGCATATGATACAAGTAGTATTATAGTATACATCAGCTCGAGGATAATGATATTCTTCTTCATATTTTATCTTATCAGGTGTATTTCATCATTACTAAAAGAAATTAAAAGTTCATCGAAAATAGTAAACTCGAAAAATAAATGAAGTGTTGAATAGATAAATACATAGATAAATAAATAGATAAATAAATAAGTAGAAAAATATATCAATAAAGTAACGTCATTGAGGCCGAACAGAATTGAATATTATCGGAACGTTTCGCAACTCCAATCTACATCATCAGCTGATTATGAAATAGGTAAACACAGAATAGAATACATCGTAACCAATGAATTATCTAACCTATACTAACCAAATATATAACCAATATACTGATCTACAAATAGATAATAAAACAGAAGTCATCTACTACGTAGAATACACAATATGTTGCACATTCAAATAATTTCCGACAGTCGCCATGGGATTCGACCCAATGCCTTACTATTGCCCTGGTGTCAAGACAGGCCTCGGTTCGAATCCCGCACCGACTGTCGGAAATTACTTTTACCATATTCGCTGCTGCTACCGATTCACTTTAGATGTTGCTCATTGTTATCATTGCAATGTGGAAGCACCGTGGGTCCCCTTCTAGTAGGGAAGGCCTTTTGTTAACTAATTATTTTTATGAAGAAAGAAAACGGATGCCACTTTTCTAGTTCGCTAGGTTGATCGATCTTAATGGTTCTTTTGTAAAGTACTTTTCTAGCTGTTTGTCTCTCTTTCTCTCTCTCTCTGTCTCGACTCTCTAAACTCTCTCTCTCTCTTTCTCTCTCTCTCTCGACTCTCTCTCTCTCTCTCTCTCTCTCTCTCTCTCTCTCTCTCTCTCTCTCTCTCTCTCTCTCTCCTGCCCTCTCTCCATCTCTCTCTCTGTCTCTCTCTCTCTCCTCTCTCTCTCTCTCCTCTCTCTCTCCTCTCTCCTCTCTCTCTCTCCTCTCTCTCCTCTCTCTCTCTCTCTCTCTCTCTCTCTCTCTCTCTCTCTCTCCTCTCTCTCCTCTCTCTCATCTCTCCTCTCTGTCTCTCCTCTCTCTCATCTCTCTTCTCTCCTCTCTCTATCTTCTCTCTCTCCTCTCTCTCTTCTCTCTCCTCTCTCTCTCCTCTCTCTCTCTCTCTCTCCTCTCTCTCTCTCTCTCTCTCTCTCTCTCCTTCTCCCCGCACCCTTTTCCTCTATCCTCTCTATCTTTTCCTTTTTCTTTTGTTCTGTTTGTTTTTTCCTCAATCTCTCTATCTCCCTCCCTCGGATCTTTTTTCTTTTCTTTTCCCCTCTCTCTCTCTCCTTCCCTCTCCCTCTCTCCCATCTCCCTCTCCTCTCTTCCCCTCTCCATCCCTCTCTCTCCTCCCTCCCTCTCTCTATCTCTCTCCCTTCTCCTCTCTCTGATTTTCCTCATCCTACCATATTCTTTTGTCGGTGCCTCTCTCTCCCCAGTTATCACATTTTTTTGCTTTCCTCTCTCTCTCTTTCCTCCCTTTTCCTCCCTTTCTCTATTCCCTCCCTTACCTACCTAATTATTGAACGTATCCCCAGTAATTGCTTATGGATTGCTGTTCTTCCCCTCCCTTCCTCCCTCTGCTCCGCCTCTTTGCCTCTTCTGTTATTGTTATTATTATTACTGATATTGTTGCTATCATCATTATCATTATTGTTATTATTATTATTATTATTGTTATTATTATTATTATTATTATTATTATTATTATTATTATTATTATTATTATTATTATTATTATTAATTATTATTATTATTATTATTATTATTATCATTATCATTATCATTATCATTATTATTATTATTATTATTATTATTATTATTATTATTATTATTATTATTATTATTATTATTATTATTATTATTATTATTATTATTAATTTATTTTGCTCTTCTTTCTCGTCCGTCTTTATCTACTTTTTCCTTCTCTTTAGTTTCGTTCACTCGCCCCTTTTTATTCTTATCTTTGTTTTGTTTTGTTTTTTATTTTTGTTTTAATTTTTCCTCCCCAGCCCTCTCATGGGGAAAAAGAGTAATTCAGTATTTTTCTTCGTTTCTGGTGCTCTTCCTCCTCCTCCTCCTCCTCCTCCTCCTCCTCCTCCTCCTCCTCCTCCTCATCCTCCTCATCCTCATCATCCTCCTCATCCTCCTCCTCCTCCTCCTCCTCCTCCTCCTCCTCCTCCTCCTCCTCCTCCCCCTTATCTTTTTCTGCTTCTACCCCTCTTGTTCCTCCTCCTCCTCCTCCTCCTCCTCCTCCTCCCCCTTATCATTTTCTGCTTCTATCCCTCCTGTTCCTCCTCCTCCTCCTCCTCCTCCTCCTCCCCCTTATCATTTTCTGCTTCTACCCCTCCTGTTCCTCCTCCTGTTCCTCCTCCTCCTCCTCCTCCTCCTTCTCCTCCTCTGTCTGCCCCTCTTCTTTCTGCTCCTATTCCTCTTCCTCCTCGTCTTTCTACTTCTACTCCACCTTTTCCTCCTCCTCCTCCTCCTACTCCTCTTCCTTCTTCTCCTTCTACTCCTCCTCCTCCTCTGTCTGCTTCTCCTTCTACTCCTCCTCCTCCTCTGTCTGCTTCTCCTTCTACTCCTCCTCCTCCTCCTCCTTCCACTCCTCCTCTCCCTCCTCTTCCTCCTCCTCTTACTCCTACTCTTCTCCCTTCTCGAACTCCTCCTCCTCCTCCTCTTCTTCCTTCTCTTCTTTCTCCTACTTAACCTCCTTGTCCTCTTCTTCTCCTCGTTCTTCCCACGTCCTCCCTTGCTTCTTCGCATCTTCTTTACCGCATTCCTCTATTCCTTTGCCTTATCCTCCTCTTCATCTTCCTCTTCTTCCTCTTCTTCCTCTTCCTCTTCTTCCTCTTCCTCTTTATACATTAAATTTTTCCTCTTTCACTTACTTCTGCTCCCTCCTCTCTTCCCCCATCTTCTCCTCCTCCTCCTCCTTCTCCTCTCACTTCTTTTCCTTCTCCTCCTCTTCCTCCTTCTATTCCTCCTCCTTCTCTCTTCTCCATCTTCTCCTCTTTATTTTCTCACTTCTCTTCCTTCTCCTCCTCCTTCTCCTCTCACTTCTCTTCCTTTTTCTCCTCCTCCTCTCACTTCTCTTCCTTCTCTTTCACCTTCTCCTCTTCCTCCTCCTCCTCCTCCTCCTCCTATTCTTCCTTCTATTCCTCTTCATTCTACCTCTCCTCTCACTTTTCTTCCTTCTCCTCCTCTTTCTCCTCTCACTTCTCTTCCTCCTCCTCCTCCTCCTCTCACTTCTCTTTCTTCTCTTTCACCTTCTCCTCTCACTTCTCTTCCTCCTCCCCCTCCTCCTCCTCCTCCTCCTCCTATTCTTCCTTCTATTCCTCTTCATTCTTCTTTTCCTCTCACCTCTCTTCCTCCTCCTCCTCCTCCTATTCTCCCTTCTATTCCTCTTCATTCTCCTTTTCCTCTCACCTCTCTTCCTCCTCCTCTCCTCCTATTCTTCCTTCTATTCCTCTTCATTCTCCTCCTTTTACTCCTGCCCCACGTCCTCCTTCTATTCCTCTTCCTCTTTCCACTCCTCTTTCTCTCCCTCTTTATTCTCCCCCTCTACTTCCTCTTTCTCTTCCACAGCGTCCTTACATATATTATTTCTATATTATATTCTATTCGATTTAATTTTCTTAGCTTTACAGTTTTTGAGTTTGACTCGACCGACCTTTCTTTGTCGCTTTATCTTTTTTTTTTTTTTGGGGGGGAGGGGGTGATTGGGAGGGGGGAGGGGGAGGGAGAGGGGGAGGGGAGGGAGAGGGGGAGGGGAGGGAGAGGGGGAGGGGGAGGGGGGCTTCAGTTCAGCGTCTGTCACCTCCTCATCCTTTAGGTTCCTTCTTTCCGTCCCCTCAACCTCCCTCTCCCCCTCCCCCCTCACTTTTTTTCCTCTCTACGTCAATGTTTTTTTATCTTTATCTTATTTTATTTTGTTTTATTTTATTTTATTTTATTTTATTTTATTTTATTTTATTTTATTTTTTTATTTTATTTTATTTTATTTTATTTTATTTTATTTTATTTCATTTTTATTTTATTTTATTTTATTTTATTTTGTTTTATTTTATTTTATTCTATTTCATTTTTACCTTCTCCTGCTTTTCGGTCTCCTTTCTTTCTTTTATTTTATTTTATTTATTTATTTATCAATTTATTTTCATGGAAACTTTTCTTCCATTCTTCCTATCTTTCTTCCTTCCTTGGGCAAGCCTTTCCTTCCCTTCATTCCTTCCTTCCTTTCGTCCTTACTTCTGAACTTCCTTCTTTCCTTTTTTTACTAACTTCTTTCCTTCCTTCCTTCCTTCCTTCCTTCCTTCCTTCCTTCTTTGCATACTTTCTCCCTTACTCCTTTAATTTCTTCTTCTTTTCTTTACGTCCTTCCTTCAATTCTTCTTTACTTCGTTAGCTCTTTCCTTCATCCTCTCTCTCTCTCTCTCTCTCTCTCTCTCTCTCTCTCTCTCTCTCTCTCTCTCTCTCTCTCTCTCTCTCTCTCTCTCTCTCTCTCTCTCTCTCTCTCTCTCTTGTCTCTCTCTCTCTCTCTCTCTCTCTCTCTCATCTCTATCTCTCTCTCTCTCTCTCTCTCTCTCTCTCTCTCTCTCTCTCTCTCTCTCTCTCTCTCTCTCTCTCTCTCTCTCTCTCTCTCTCTCTCTCTCTCTCTCTCTCTCTCTCTCTCTCTCTCTCTCTCTCTCTCTCTCTCTCTCTCTCTCTCTCTCTCTCTCTCTCTCTCTCTCTCTCTCTCTCTCTCTCTCTCTCTCTCTCTCTCTCTCTCTCTCTCTCTCTCCCTCATTGAGTGCCGGCTGACGATTTTATTCAGTGGAAGCCTTCTCTCCAGCAAAGATACATAATGACCATGACAAGAAAATGCGATTTTATTCAGCTGAGGGATGCCTTCCTCTGTTAGGGAGCGGGTTTATGTGTTGCTGTTATGAGGAAGCGAGTGATAAGATGAAATTTGATATCAAAACACAGGAAATGTCGTCCTTAATGGCCTGAGCGAAGAAAAAATAAAATGTTTTTCGTTAAAAGAAAACAGAAAACGCTTTCTTTATGAAGAAATCCCCACACATAAGAAATCCCACTCTATCTAATAAACAGATCATATATGATAAATAATCACAACAATCGAGAGATTTAAATTGTTCATAATTTTTGAAGAACATCAGTAAAACACACACACATATACACACACACCTGTATATATGAACAAAGAACATAAAAATGAAGGAGACTGCAAGAGACCATAAGGCCTACACTAGGCAACTCCGTATCCATCACCACCTGTCATCCCCATCCATAAAGTTGCCTAATCGTTTTTTAAAACAACTGATAGTTTCAGCGCTTACTAAGTTTATTTCATTCGTCGACCACCCTATTAGTAAACCAATTCTTGCCAATTTCCTTTTTAAATCTAAATTTGTCGAGTTTATAACCACTACTGTGAGTCCTGCCCTGTTGTTTTAATATGATGACCTTGTTTGCACCACCCTTGTTAAAGCCTTTGATCCACTTGAACACCTCTATTAGATCACCCCGCACTCTGCGTCTTTCCAGAAAGTGTAAGTTAAGGTGCCTAAGCCTCTCTTCGTAAGGCAAATTTCTAAATCCATGTATCATTTTGGTAATTCTTCTCTGTACTGATTCTAGTGAATTGATATCCATTCTGTAGGACGTAGACCAAAACTGTACCGTATAGTCAAGGAGGGGTGTAACTATCGCTAGATAGAGTTTAATAATTACTTCTGCAGTTCTATTCGTTACCGTCCTAGCAATGAAACCTAATGCTCTTTTAGCTTTATTCCTGGCGCTAAAAGAAATTAATAATTCAAGTTATATGAATTTTGAGCGCCACGTTGGCCTCGATGCACGCAGTCTGCCACGTGGCAAGATTAATTACGTATTAAAAACATATATCCTAATTGTCGGTGAAGCTCAATTAAACGGGAGGTAGTAATTAGCGAGAAACTGCTAACAAACATTTTGAACAATTTACAAAACTTTAGCGCTCTCTTAGCAAAACATTGACTGCTGCTACAATTCCAAATGTCCTGAATTAAGGAATTTTTGTTTGTTAGTTTGTGTGTGTCTGTATATCTTCATGTATGTTTACAAATGTTTGTTTATACGTGTGTA
>NC_134813.1:10579343-10589343 GCF_046742065.1 Oratosquilla oratoria
CCGATCACACTTGGTGGGTGTGATCGGCAAAGCTTGAAAACAATGGGAACCTATGGGAGAAAATATCCCCGCCACAAAACGCAGCCACTTGTGGCTCTACAAAGTCGCCAGTGTGCTTAAGGCCCAAACGCTAACCCAGTCTTCGTCTCTCTGTAGTCCTGGGAAGTAGGCCTTTCCGTGGTAGCAGCCAAAGGGACTCACACACGTAAAAGTTCAGCTGAGGAGCCTTTCCAGTTAGTAAGCATGATTAGTCTACACAATGAGTTTAGGGTTCTAGTTTAATGATTATAAAGATGCCTATGATGGCTCTACAGTGAATTACTTTCGTTCATGGTTCCTCAGACTATGCTTGGGAATTAAGTACGTAGCTGTCTGGAGCCTAGAGCTAATGTGGGAGCTGATGATTCCGTTGTGCTACACACGGTATCCCGTATCTCTTTATGTGTTTGGTGGAGTCTAGTGTGATTGCCACATACAGTCGTGGTGAGTCCTTGTTATGATGTACTCAAATGTAATTTAAAGCCATGTGGATACATAGATATAGGTCGAGGTTATGTTTGACTAACAACAAGATTTGTGTAGTCACTATTATATGAAGGTTTCACGATTACATATGCATGTACTTATTCAAACTGTATATCCCAGAAACCACACACCCACACACACGTGTACTAAAAGTGCATTACGTGCTTCTCAATAAACGTACATAGTACGACAACCCCCCTAGACTCCTGTGTTTACTTTATAATATTTAATCTTAAATATATATATATATATATATATATATATATATATATATATATATATATATATATATATTTAAGATTATTTCAGACAAATGAGAGAGAATGTGGGTGGGGAAGGGCAAACGAAGATGTGTTAGGAATAGAGTTTATTGCCCTAACGTTGCGACCAACTTGGTCTTCTTCAGAGGACTACCTGAAGAAGGACTACCTGAAGAAGACCAAGTTGGTCGCAACGTTAGGGCAATAAACTTTATTCCTAACACATCTTCGTTTGCCCTTCCCCACCCACATTCTCTCTCATATATATATATATATATATATATATATATATATATATATATATATATATATGTGTGTGTGTGGGTGTGTGTGTGTGTGTGCGTGTGTGTGTGTGTGTGTGTGTGTGTGTGTGTGTGTGTGTGTGTGTGTGTGTGTGTGTGTGTGTGTGTGTGTGTGTGTGTGTGTGTGTGTGTGTGTGTGTGTGTGTGTGTGTGTGTGTGCGCGCACACACACACACACACACACACACATGCACACGAGCATAGCTCCCTTCCCGTATAATACAACTAGGTAAAAACACAACATATACACACACATACACACAACACACACACACACACACACACACGCACATATTAACAAAACACCACTGTCTGGCTTAATTTGGTCTTTCCTGCCAAACCCTTTTGTCTTGTTATTTTCTTTCTTACTAAACCTCCTGACATTATTATAATTTTTTCTCCTGTTCCCGTCTTTCTTACAGTTAGCTTTCTTCATGGCGCTTATATATATATATATATATATATAAGAAGATAATCAAAAATGAATCTTCAATAGCTTTTAACCTCGTCTGCCTGCAAGAAAATATCCTACCTGGCTACACAAAAATAAACTTCACGACGAGAAAGCCAGAAATGAAAAGTTCACTCACAAGTTCCGGAGAGAACTAGTTGAGCGTCAAATAGAAGAGAAAAGGGAGATAATACACTCTCAGCTAGAGGAAGTGAGAAATCTAGAGAAGAAATGGAACGAAACAAAAGCTCCAACTGACCTTAAAAGAGAGATTAACATCAAACTACAAGCAATCTACGATCAACACCGCAAAGGAGTGGAAAGCGGTATGGTGAAAAAACTAACCAAGCTATATGAGGGTAACATAAAACTTCCCCGGCCTCCAGCGGGCTATGTGAATCTCACCAACTACGTCCCCACAAAAGATCAAGAAGAACTGCTAAATATGGGACTCAACTGCCACTTCCTCTCGAAGCCACAACCACACCGAAAGCGACTTGAGATAGAAGTCCTCCTCGATGATATTCAACAACTTGAACAGACTGGACAAGTTAGCACTAACCCAGATCTTCAACCATCCCTTCTTGCTGAAGCTGGAAAAACCCGAGGAACTTACCATAGTAAGCTGATTAATAAATACCATCACATCGCCGCAAAGCAACTACGCGAGAACCCAGACATTACCATCAGACGGGCTGATAAGACCGCCGCCTATGTTATCATCAGCAAAGAAGAGTATATCCAAAAGATGAACACCATATTCAATGACACCACCAAATTCATGAAGATAACACGCAACCCAACCGAGGCCATTAAAAAGAAACTGAACAACCTCATCTCAAGTATCCACGCAAAAGCCGGAAGCCAAAGATTCCCGAAGCTCACTGGCGAGTACACACCAGGATATGCCTTTGGCAACATCAAGACACACAAAGAAGGCAATCCCATAAGACCCATCATTTCACAAATACCTACCGCCACATATCCCATAGCAAAGAAACTAAATGAGCTTCTCACTCCTTACGTCCCAAGCACATACACACTTACTTCAGCCTCTGATTTCCTGGAAATCTTAAGGGATGCTCCTCCAGTAGAAGATGCCTCCATCGCATCGCTGGATGTGGAAAGTCTCTTTACCCACGTCCCAATAAATAAGACCATCGATTTCATCTTAAAAGGAGTGTACCACAGCAATGGCACAAAGCCTCTTGACATCCCAGAAAACACCTTGAAAAAACTACTCGAAATTTGTACAAAAGAGGCCCCCTTCACCTCTCCCAGTGGACAGCTTTACAAGCAGATCGACGGTGTAGCAATGGGAAGCCCTCTCGGTGTCTTATTTGCCAACTTTTATATGGGTACCATTGAAACCGAGGTCCTCGCAACAGCTCGACCCTCATTATACTGTAGATACGTGGATGATATCTTCGTACAATTAAAAGATATCGATGAACTACAAGACCTGAGGAATCGATTCATCGCAGCCTCAGACCTCAATTTTACTTACGAGGAAGAAAATAATGGATGCCTCCCCTTCCTTGATGTCCTCGTCACCGCTCGAAATACAGGCTTCGTAACTACAGTATACACCAAACCGACAAGCACTGGACTCTGCTTAAACGGAAATAGCGAGTGCCCGAAGCGCTACCTACAATCCACCATCGGCGCTTACGTTAGAAGGGCCCTCTCACATTGCTCCACCTGGACACAAACCCACCAAGAACTGGAGAGAATCACACAAGTACTTATCAACAATGGATACGCAAACTCAGATGTATCACAAGCAATACAAACACATTTAAACAAATGGTACACCGACGAAGACAGAAACACCACAAGCGAAAAGAAACCTATAAAAATCTACTACAAAAGCCATATGTCCACAGAATACAAAGCAGACGAGAAGATCATAAAGGACATTATTCACAAGAATGTACTACCCACCGACCCAGCAAAACACATCCAGATCATCATATATTACAAGACAAAGAAGACATCCCAACTAATGATACGTAATCGCCCCAACACAACGAAAACAGAGTTACAAGAAGACCATGTTGTATACCAATATAGCTGCAATAGTGAGGAGTGTGGACCTCACTCTTACATTGGTATGACAACCACTAAGCTTACAAGACGCCTGACATGCCATTTGAGTAACGGATCCATAAAGTCCCACCATACTACCAAACTCAACAGACCACTAACAAGAAAAGATCTGGACCACAACACAACAATCATTGACAGAGAAAGAGATCCACGAAGGTTGCTACTCCTTGAAGCACTCTACATTCAAGCAAAGCAGCCATCAATCAACATCCAGGTGGAAGACCTACGGGTCTTGCCATCTAGCAAAAGACTAAGTGCTAAGCGACCAACGAACCCCATCGCTTCGCCCACTGGGAGAGACCACCCCCCCGCGAGTGAAAACAACGCACGCTCATTGGCTACCATCCACCAATGAGCATCCAACTTTTCCTCGACACAGTGTCCATGATCCGTACATCCCATATATAACCTACACAGAAAACTTGACACATCATATCGCCCTGGAAGATGGAACAAGAGAGTTCCGAAACGTCGGCCAATATAAGAGATCTCCTAAACAGACTTACAGAAAATGATAAGTCAACTATTCGTCGTATAGAGACTATACGCAAGAAGATAATAAAAAATGAATCTTCAATAGCTTTTAACCTCGTCTGCCTGCAAGAAAATATATAGATAGATATATATATACATATGTTTATAAGAACACGGGTACGTGTGTTCACTTATGCAAAGTAGACCACTTGGAAAAAAGAAACTAACGAAGCAGAGCGCTTTCGTATATTACATCTTCAGTGCAACAAGTACTTGTTGCACTGAAGATGTAATATACGAAAGCGCTCTGCTTCGTTAGTTTCCTTTTTCCAAGTGGTCTACTTTGCATATATATATATATATATATATATATATATATAATATATATATATATATATATATATATATACACCCGCACACACGCGCACACGCACACACACATACACACACACACACACACACACACACACACGCACGCGCGCACGCACACACACACACACACACACACACACACACACTGCCAAAATGTCATATTATCCAAGTAATTCAAACATCTCAAACAGGTAAATAACAGCCAATGGTACTTTAAGTTTAATGAGCTGTGTGGTCTGAACAGTCAGTCCTCTTCTCTCCCTTGTATTTCTCAGTCACCTCCTGAACAGGCAGCACAAGATACCAACAATCACTTTGCCTCTATACGAGTATGTCAAAGTCTCCCCAAGATCGATCCCGCCCTCCTCCCAGCCTATCTGCCATCCCCCTCGCTCCCTCTCCTCCATCCTCTGTTCTTGAGTTCGAAATCGCTAAGAAATTAAAAAACTTCAATCTTAAAAGATCTACCACATCAATTGACCTCCCACTAAAGCTCTACCAGGAATTTGCCCCTGAACTTGCCACTCCTCTTTGTTCGATAATCAATGCCTCTCTAACTCCAAATAAATGGTGTGATATTTTTTCAATCGGGCTTCCTTGTCAAGGTTTTTTGTTTTTGTTTTTGTTAGTTTGGTGAGTTGGTAGTTTTGGTTAGTTACAAAAAAAATTACCTATACAGGAATCAGTTTGGTCGTTGATAAATGTGGATAGAAGATGAATAATCTAATAGATAAATAGATAGGTAGATAAGAATGCATATACAGAATATCCCACTATCGGAGAAAAGATATTTGAAGACTGTGATCCTTTTCACGCTGAAGAGGATCACAGTTAGGGATCGCAATATACGCATCTTCAAATATCCTTTTTCTTTCTGTTCTCCGATTATGGGGTATTCAGTCTATCTTACCAATGTGTAAGAACATTCACTCGCTTATGAAGAATGTATACATAAAAATGAATATTAACGCTGAAGAGGATCACAGTTAGGGATCGCAATATACGCAACTTCAAATATCTTTTTTCTTTCTCTTCTCCGACTGTGGCGAATTCAGTCTATCTTAACAATGTGTTAGGACATTCACTCGCTTATGAAGAATGTATACATAAAAATGAATAATAACAATTAAAGAATAAAGAAATAATTAAATATATAAATGAATAAATGAATAGGTCAATAAATAGATAAACTGGCAAATAAATGAATAAAATTAAAGTAGATACAACAATAGATAAATGAATAAATAATTGCATAAACAAATATTGAAATAAATATAATTAGAATAGATAAATAGATAAATAAATATATTAGTAAATAAGTAAATAGATAAATTGGAAAATAAACTGAATTAAGATAAATATCTAAGTTTTAATGAACAAACCATTCAGTAAACAAAGCAATAATTGAATGAATACATAGATTAGTGAATAGATGAATCAGTGAATACGAGAGGATTACAAAGGATTACAAAGGCGGAGCATACCGACAGGAGACCTTTTGATCCATATCTAGGTCGGATGCGAAAAAAAAATAATAATATTAATAATAAAATAATAAATAAAAACTATAATAGTGGCATAATGGTCGATTGGCGACCCTGCCCGGGAGGCGAAAGCCTCAGGGATCGAAGCATTCAGGATTCGAACCCCTTTTTTTCGAACTTTGCCCCAAGGCTCACGTGACAGCCAAGTGTGACCAACCTCACCGTCTCGAGCTAACTGCGCATGCGCAAAACGACGACGGAACGAAAATGAAGACGCTGGATTGGCTTCCTGGGTTGACTTGTGTACCCTGAGACTTCCTCAAGGGAAGGCGACGTGTTTACTTGTACCCTACCTGACGGCAGGTAACTTTGTTTATTTATTTATCTTATTTTATATATATATATTTTTTACTTATATCTCAATATATATATATATATATATATATATACATAGTGTGTGTGTGTGTGTGTGTGTGTGTGTGTGTGTGTGTGTGTATTTACCTAGTTGTATTTACCTAGTTGTATTTTACGGGAAGGGGAGCTATGCTCGTGGGGTCCCGTCTTCATATCTCATTTTATCTAAACTATTTTTAAATTCATGTATTGTTTTTGCACACACCACTTTCTCATCTAACTTGTTCCAACTGTCTATTGCTCTGTGAGGAAAGCTGTTCTTTTTAAAATCTCTTCTATAGCTGTCTTTTTTTATTTTCTTTCCGTGTCCTCTTGTATTTCTGTCATCCCATTTTATCAGATTCTCTCTATCAGTAATTTCTATGCCTTTCATGATTCTGTAAATAGCTATCAAATCTCCTCTCTCTCTTCTTTGCTCTAGTGTCTGTAGTTTAAGTTTTTGTAGTCTCTCTTCATATGATAGTTTTGAGAGTGTTGGTGCCAGTTTTGTAATTGCTCTTTGTATTCTTTCAAGTTTTTTTTATACATTTTTTTGTACTTGGTGACCATATCGTTGCTGCATATTCCAATCTTGGTCTTATCAGGGTGATTAGGATTTTCCTCACCATTTCTTCATCCAGGTATGTAAATGCCACTTTGATTGTTCTTATTAAATTATAAGTTTCTCCAAAAATCTTATTTATATGTTTCTCAGGTGACATATTATTCATAACAATGACTCCCAGGTCCTTCTCATTTTCTACTTTTTTTATTCCTTCTTTTCCCAAATTATATGATCCTGTTATTCTGTTTTTTATTTTTCCAAATTCCATTATACTACACTTTTTTGTATTGAACTCCATCTCCCACTTCCTACTCCATTCTTGTACTTTATTTAGATCTCTCTGTAGTGATTCACAATCTTCTTCAGTTTTCACTCTTTTCAGTAATTTTGCATCATCTGCAAAGAAGCTCATATAGCTTTCAATTCCTTCATCCATATCATTAATATATATAGCAAACATTATTGGGGCCAGAACTGTTCCCTGCGGGACACCGCTTATTACTTCATTCCATTTTGAGTGCTGATCTCTTATCACTACTCTCATTTTTCTTTCTTGCAAAAAAGTCTTCCATCCAATTTAGCAATTTACCTTGTATTCCTCCTTCATATTCTAATTTCTTAAGCAACTTCTTATGTGGTACTTTGTCAAAAGCTTTTTTTTAGGTCTAGAAATGCACAATCAGCCCATCCATCTCTTTCTTGTATTATATCTATTAGCCTTGAATAGAAACATATTAAATTGGTGACGCATGATCGTCCTTGTCTGAATCCAAATTGCCTTGGATTTAGTACGTTGTTTTTTTCCAAGTATTTTACCCATCTACTTTTGATAATTCTTTCACATATTTTTGCTATTGTACTTGTTAGAGAGACTGGTCTATAGTTGGTAGGTTCTTCTTTATTTCCTCCTTTATATATAGGTACTATATTTGCTTTTTTCCAATCTTCTGGAACTTTTCCTTCTTTTAAGGAACTGCTTATTATGCTATGTATTTTGTCTGCCAGTTCATTCCTGCATTCTTTCAGAATCCAGTTTGCTATTTCATCTGGCCCATGCGATTTTCTGACATCAAAATTACCCAAGTGTGTCAATATTTCATTCTTTGTTATTTCTATTTCTTCCATAGGGGGGACTTTTTCCTTCCACTCAATCTCTTCAGGTTGTATATTTTCCCTTGTAAACACTGATTTAAAATGTTTGTTCATAATTTCTGCCATTTCCATTTCCTCAGTGTATTCAACTCCTCCTTGTCTTAATTTTTCTAAGTCTTGTTTGTTTTTCAGTTTATTGTTTACAAATCTGTAGAATAGTTTTGGTTGATCTTTACACTTTTCTATAACATCTTTTTCATATTTTCTTTTTTCCTCTCTGCACTTTTGTACATATTCATTTCTATAACCAGTATATATTTTCCATTTTTCAGGTCTTCTGTCTTTTTTCCATCTGTTCCAGGCTTTGTCTCTTTTGTCCTTTAACTCCCTACAACTTTTGTTGTACCAGCATTTTACATATTCTTTTTCTTGTTTTTGTCTTGGGACATACTTTTCCACTCCTTTTTTGTAAATTTTTGTCAAAATATTCCATTTCTCTTCCACTGTTGTTTCTTCTTTGTATATTTCTTCCCAGTTTTCTTGTTGGAAGAATTCTCTTATTTTGTCAAAGTTTGTTTTTTCATACATCATTCTTCCTTTTCTATATTGTTCATTTATTTTCATATATTTTTCTTCATTAAGTTCCAGTTCAATCAATATGTGGTCACTTTTACCTATTGGTGTTTTATATTCAATCTTGTCCACTATTCTAGGTTCAGATGTAATTATTAAGTCTAGCCTCGATGGTTCTTCTTCATTTCTATACCTAGTGTTCTCTTGTATCCATTGTGTCATTGAATGGTCAGTAATCATCTCAAGTAGAGCATTTCCCCATGAGTCATCACCACTCTTTACTGTCATTTCTTCCCAGCAGATTTCTTTGCAATTAAAGTCGCCCATCATAACTATTCTTCCTCCGTCTTCCATTATTTTAGTTAATGCTATCTTTGTGTCCTCTAACATACTTTTATGTTCACTCTCCTCCCATGAGGCTGTTTTCGGAGGCACATAATTGATCACAAATTTTCTGCTCTTCTTATCTCGGTCTTCCACTTCTATCATAATCATCTCTACTGTATTCTTTCCATATATGACACCTTTCACGTTTATATCCTTCTTAGTCAGGAACATAACTCCACCCCCTTGTTTTTTCTCTCTGTTTCTAATCCAATAATTGTATGTATCATGTCCTACACTGTTGGGTGGTAGTGGGCCTTTTTAATTTTGTTTCTACAATTCCCATTATGTCCGGTTCTTTTTCTTTCAAATAATCATTCAGTTCATTCAATCCTGTTATCAATCCATCTATATTTGTGTAAGACACTCTTAGTTTTCTGCCACTTCCATTGTATTCTCTGTTTCCCTTATGTTTTTCTTTAGTATGTCGAACTGCTTTATTTTCATGTTCACTACTCTCCAATAGAATCTCTCTTTCTCTGACTCCGTTCTTTCCTCGTTTTTTGCCTTAGCTTCAATTCTTTTCTGCTTTTCTGCCTCTCTTTCCTCCTTATTCATTTCTCTTTTTATCCATACCTTTTTATATTGATCATTTGTTGCTAGTTTCCCTGTCTTGGATAGAATTTTCTCTGCTGTTGTTTGTGACCTGAATTTAATCTTAATTGGTCTGGTCTTATCTGTACTATATTTTCCGAGTCTGAATTTTTCCTCAATTTCCTTTATAATTTCTGGTTCATCTTCCTGGACTAATTTTAATAAACTGTTTACTCTTTCATTTTCCTCCTTGATTCTTGCAGTTCTATCTGGGTTATGTTTCTCTTCCATTCCTAATATAATTATACATTTCTTTTTGTCAGCTAATTCTCTTACTATATTCTCCTTCTGTCTCATCACTTTAATAACTGAGTCTTCATTATGTTCTTTTCAATTGCTGATAGACTATGTCAGAGAATGAAACATTATTACCTTCTTGACTTATTCTCCAATTTTTAGATGTAGCTAGTTTCTCTCTGTTT
>NC_134813.1:10594343-10596843 GCF_046742065.1 Oratosquilla oratoria
GAGAACACAATGGAAGTGGCAGAAAACTAAGAGTGTCTTACACAAATATAGATGGATTGATAACAGGATTGAATGAACTGAATGATTATTTGAAAGAAAAAGAACCGGACATAATGGGAATTGTAGAAACAAAATTAAAAGGCCCACTACCACCCAACAGTGTAGGACATGATACATACAATTATTGGATTAGAAACAGAGAGAAAAAACAAGGGGGTGGAGTTATGTTCCTGACAAAGAAGGATATAAACGTGAAAGGTGTCATATATGGAAAGAATACAGTAGAGATGATTATGATAGAAGTGGAAGACCGAGATAAGAAGAGCAGAAAATTTGTGATCAACTATGTGCCTCCGAAAACAGCCTCATGGGAGGAGAATGAACATAAAAGTATGTTAGAGGACACAAAGATAGCATTAACTAAAATAATGGAAGACGGAGGAAGAATAGTTATGATGGGCGACTTTAATTGCAAAGAAATCTGCTGGGAAGAAATGACAGTAAAGAGTGGTGATGACTCATGGGGAAATGCTCTACTTGAGATGATTACTGACCATTCAATGACACAATGGATACAAGAGAACACTAGGTATAGAAATGAAGAAGAACCATCGAGGCTAGACTTAATAATTACATCTGAACCTAGAATAGTGGACAAGATTGAATATAAAACACCAATAGGTAAAAGTGACCACATATTGATTGAACTGGAACTTAATGAAGAAAAATATATGAAAAGAAATGAACAATATAGAAAAGGAAGAATGATGTATGAAAAAACAAACTTTGATAAAATAAGAGAATTCTTCCAACAAGAAAACTGGGAAGAAATATACAAAGAAGAAACATCAGTGGAAGAGAAATGGAATATTTTGACAAAAATTTACAAAGAAGGAGTGGAAAAGTATGTCCCAAGACAAAAACAAGAAAAAGAATATGTAAAATGCTGGTACAACAAAAGTTGTAGGGAGTTAAAAGACAAAAGAGACAAAGCCTGGACCGGATGGAAAAAAGACAGAAGACCTGAAAAATGGAAAATATATACTGGTTATAGAAATGAATATGTACAAAAGTGCAGAGAGGAAAAAAGAAAATATGAAAAAGATGTTATAGAAAAGTGTAAAGATCAACCAAAACTATTCTACAGATTTGTAAACAATAAACTGAAAAACAAACAAGACTTGGAGAAATTAAGACAAGGGGGAGTTGAATACACCGAGGAAATGGAAATGGCAGAAATTATGAACAAACATTTTAAATCAGTGTTTACAAGGGAAAATATACAACCTGAAGAGATTGAGTGGAAAGAAAAAAGTCCCCCCTATGGAAGAAATAGAAGTAACGAAGAATGAAATATTGACACACTTGGGTAATTTTGATGTCAGAAAATCGCATGGGCCAGATGAAATAGCAAACTGGATTCTGAAAGAATGTAGGAATGAACTGGCAGACAAAATACATAGCATAATAAGCAGTTCCTTAAAAGAAGGAAAAGTTCCAGAAGATTGGAAAAAAGCAAATATAGTACCTATATAAAGGAGGAAATAAAGAAGAACCTACCAACTATAGACCAGTCTCTCTAACAAGTACAATAGCAAAAATATGTGAAAGAATTATCAAAAGTAGATGGGTAAAATACTTGGAAAAAAACAACGTACTAAATCCAAGGCAATTTGGATTCAGACAAGGACGATCATGCGTCACCAATTTAATATGTTTCTATTCAAGGCTAATAGATATAATACAAGAAAGAGATGGATGGGCTGATTGTGCATTTCTAGACCTAAAAAAAGCTTTTGACAAAGTACCACATAAGAAGTTGCTTAAGAAATTAGAATATGAAGGAGGAATACAAGGTAAATTGCTAAATTGGATGGAAGACTTTTTGCAAGAAAGAAAAATGCGAGTAGTGATAAGAGATCAGCACTCAAAATGGAATGAAGTAATAAGCGGTGTCCCGCAGGGAACAGTTCTGGCCCCAATAATGTTTGCTATATATATATTAATGATATGGATGAAGGAATTGAAAGCTATATGAGCTTCTTTGCAGATGATGCAAAATTACTGAAAAGAGTGAAAACTGAAGAAGATTGTGAATCACTACAGAGAGATCTAAATAAAGTACAAGAATGGAGTAGGAAGTGGGAGATGGAGTTCAATACAAAAAAGTGTAGTATAATGGAATTTGGAAAAAGCAAAAACAGAATAACAGGATCATATAATTTAGGAGAAGAAGGAATAAAAAGAGTAGAAAATGAGAGGGACCTGGGAGTCATTGTTATGAATAATATGTCACCTGAGAAACATATAAATAAGATTTTTGGAGAAACTTATAATTTAATAAGAACAATCAAAGTGGCATTTACATACCTGGATGAAGAAATGGTGAGGAAAATCCTAGTCACCCTGATAAGACCAAGATTGGAATATGCAGCAACGATATGGTCACCAAGTACAAAAAAATGTATAAAAAAACTTGAAAGAATACAAAGAGCAATTA
>NC_134813.1:10616843-10619343 GCF_046742065.1 Oratosquilla oratoria
ACCCCGCAAGAGGACCTACGCAGATCACTTTGGGGGCCAGCCCTGTATCTGGCTAACGATCCCCCCCCCAACCCTTCCTCCCCTCCTCTCCCCTCCTTTCCCCCTTCTCTCCTTCTCCCCCTCCTCCATGTTGTCGAGGCCCCAAAGCCACTCTCCCCTCCTGCGCAGTAACTGTCTCCCCCACAACCCTGTAAATTTGACCACAACTAATGTCTGCCTCTGGATGCCCAAGAAGTCAGTTGTGGCCCGTCAGTTGTGGCCCGTCAGTTGTGGCCCTTCCCCCATCCCCCTCTCCCTCCCCCTCCCCCCCTGGCATCGGCCTCGCTGTGGATGATCAGGAAGGGAAGATAGTGGTGGTGGTGGTGGTGGTGGTGGTGGTGGTGGTGGTGGTGGTGGTGGTGGTGGTGGTGGTGGTGGTGGTGGTGGTGGTGGTGGTGGTGGTGGTGGTGGTGGTGGTGGTGGTGGTGGTGGTGGTGGTGGTGGTGGTGGTGGTGGTGGTGGTGGGGACGATGGTAGCTTGTGGTGATAGTTGTAGGAAATCTTGGGATAGAAGGGATATTGGTAACGGTGGTGGTAGGCTGATGTGGTGGTGGTAGGCTGATGTGGTGGTGGGACTGTTAGTGGTGACGGTGGGGATGTTGGTGGATGGAAAAAAATATATAAAGATAGAAGAGATGATACTGGTTGATGTGCCGATGGTGGTGTTGGTGAAGGTGGTGGTGGTAGGGGCGGTGGTGGCGGTGGTAGGAAAAATTATGGTAGAAAGGATGATTTTGGTGGTGGTGGTGGTGGTGGTAGGAAAGATTATGGTAGAAAGGATGATTTTGGTGGTAGTGATTGTGGTAGAAGATAGTAGCCGAGCTTATCTCAATAGTTCTAGTAGAATAATCACTAGTAGTAGTATCAGAGATAGTGACAGTGACCATCTTTGTAATGTAAGGGAGAAGGATAGTAGTAGTAGGACTAATGATGGCGGCGGTGGAGATTCTGGAAATGAGATGTGAAAGCCCTCTTATCAAGAAGATTGCAAACAATAGTTGCTATCCCCGTCTGTTTTCTTCTCCTCCTCCTCTAAGGTTATTCTTCCCCTCTCGTTATCCCTTACCGCAAGTTAGAATAAAAAACAAGAAAAAGAAAAGGAAAAATAACAACAATGAGAAGGCGTCATCCAGCCAGCCAACCAACCAACCAACCAACTCCCTCTTCGTTCTTTAAGTGTGAAATGAGACGAAGATTTGTTACAAATCCTTACACTTTGCCTGGATACCATGACTAGGCATGTGTTCATAAAAAGAGTTTCCTGTATCACAACGTAGCACATTAGGGGTCACTGAAAGATCTTCAAATATCCGCTTTAGCACAGACAAGACTTCCTCCCTCCATAATGAATAAACAGGTAAAACGGAGCACAAGAAGGGTAATTCGCCGGGAATGGACGAAGTCAGTTTTTCCCTCCCAAAGTCGAACGACTTCCGACAGTCAAAAATGGAAACGCGAAAATTTTTATTCACTTGATTTAATCTCTGATGCCATGAAGAAGAAGAAGAGGAGGAGGAAGAAGAGAAAAGTGAACAACAAACATGTGCTCCTCCTTTTCGCAACTTTTCGTTCAGAGAACCTTGAACGCCTTCATTAGTGTTGATGCGTCTTTTGAGCTTGGTTAATTTATACATTTATATTCATATATATATATATATATATATATATATATATATATATATATAATATATATATGTATATATATATATATATATATATATATATATATATATATATATGGGGGGGAATGTTTGCGCATGTACATATATATACATATACATATATATATATATATATATATATATATATACATATATATATACCTACTATGATAAAGTAGTAGCTTCTGTCTGTCTATTTGTTTGTTTGCTTGTGTATTTGCTTGATTGTTTGTTCACGAACTCCTAGGGTTTGGGAGATAGACCCCCATAACCATAAATATTCTGACACCCTGTCACTCCAGGTACTTGAATAACTATATATTATTTCCAAAAAATATTATTTTGGCTTGGCTTAAGGGTTAAAGGGGTATGGGGTGGTAACACGCCACTACTGTAGTGTCCCCTTAAAACGATTGGCATTTTGTGACAAAAACTACTCTGATTAAACAAACCATTGTATGTATTCATAAATATTATTTATATTTGTGAAATTAATGTTGCCACAAACTATGATAGCCTTTGTAAAGAGAAAACATGTAAATGTAAAATGATTGTATAATTCTAACTGGTTACTTTTATTTTAGTTTTTCGCGGGCGGCAATATACTCGAGTTCATACATAGATTTCAAACGAAAAAACATAGAGACTGAACAACTTCACACCAGGCTTAATGACACCTTGATGGATCAATCGCCTTAAAAAAAAAAAAAAAAAAAAAATCGAGTGCATAGATAATAATAGAAAAAAAAAATCAATTCTTGTCTTACGGCCGAGTATATTTCTATTTCCAAAGGGCGTAT
>NC_134813.1:10629343-10636843 GCF_046742065.1 Oratosquilla oratoria
AGGAAATAGGCAAGAATTGGTTTACTAATAGGGTGGTCGATGAATGGAATAAACTTAGTAACCATGTAGTAAGCGCTGAAACTATCAGTTGTTTTAAAAAACGATTAGACAACTTTATGGATGGGGATGACAGGTGGTGATGGATACGGAGCTGCCTAGTGTAGGCCTAATGGTCTTTTGCAGTCTCCTTTATTCTTATGTTCTTATGTTCTTATTACGTATATACCCACCTTCCAGATGCCAAGCGATTTTATTCACCTAAAAGGGCTATCACACTGGGCTTCCATGGGCTTTATCACCAGCGTCGACCGTTGAGAATTCGTTTGAGTAAAAACGGTTACAATATTTGAATTTTCAAATCTCCAAATATCAAATTACCTTTTCGTCTTATATAAAAAAGTGGAATGATGAACTGAGAGATTGTAAACTTATACAAATGCTAGACACACATTCCAAATGTTCTCAGAGAAATCTAGATTTCTATAAATGAAGTTATATTCTTGTTGGAGGTAGGATGTCGGAGGAAAAATAGCCCAATGTGATAGCCCCTTCAAGGATGATTTCACATCTCCAAATATTCAAGTATCTTTACGCCATATATAGCAAAGCCGAATGATAAAATGTAAACTTATACGATTGTTTAGACTTACTTAGAGAAGTCTAGATCTCTGTAAGTGAAATTTTATTCCAATTATTCCTATGGAAGTTGGAATAAGGAAAAATATCTCAGTGTGATAAGCCAGCCTCAGGGCTTCACATTAGGCTAAAGCACGATTCATGGGGATCCAGCTTGCAATAAAACAGTTTGATCTTTGCAACAAAATAGCTCAACGATAGATCGAGGAGTTGCAAGTCATTAAAGCGTAAGGATGATATTTGTTCACATACTTATATCGAAGAGGGCGGGGCTATGTAGCAAAGGTTCTAGTACCATGAATTATGCATACGCACGAACGCACACAGACGTGTATGTGCGTTTAGGTGTATGTGTACACATGAGAACATGCAAACGCACGCACACACACACACACACACACACACACACACACACACACACACACACACACACACACACACACACACACACACACACACACAGACACACACACACACAGACACGCACACACACACACGGACACACACACGGCTCGGTAGCGGATTGGTAAAGCACTGGCCCCACAAGCCAGAGAACCGGGGTTCGATTCCCCGGCCGGGCGGAGATAAGTTGGGTTTGTCTCCTTTCACGTGTAACCCCTGTTCACCTAGCAGTGAGTAGGTACGGGACGTTAGTCAAGGAGTTGTGACCTTGCTGTCCCGGTGTGTGGTGTGTGAGTGGTCTCAGACCTACCCAGAGATCGGCAAATAATGAGCTCTGAGTTCACTGCCGTAGGGTGGTGTCTGGCTGTCTCGACAGAGATTGCAGCAGATCCGAGATGAATACACAGACACACACACACACACACACACACACACTTGGAACAAACTAGACAATGAAATAGTGTGCGCAAAAAACATTCATGAGTTTAAGAGCAAACTAGACACTGCGAGATACAAAGGCGGGACACCACTAGCTGTCGATCACGAGTCCAACACGTGATCCAAAGACCATGGTGAATACACACCACACACACACAAGTATATGTATGTCGGAAGGGAATGTTTTTATTTTGTTTTATCTATTTTTTATCTTATCTCTGTTTTTTTGTCATTCCTGAGGGAGTTTGATGGACGGGAAATTCATCATTTCCTTTTCAAGGGCAACTTAACCCCAGACTTTCATTACCCACGTGCTCCGAGGAGGAAAAAAAGGAGGAGGAGGAGGAGGAGGAGGAGGAGGAGGAGGAGGAGGAGGAGAGAGCGAGGAAGAGCATGTTAATCCTTTTCTTCAGTAAAGTATGTTTTTAGTTAGGTTTGGTTAGGTGAAGTTATGGTGGGTTGGGTTGGATTGGTTTAGGTGGAGTTAGGTTGGGTTAGCTTAGGTTAAGTGAGGTTAGGTGAAGTTAGGGCGTGTTGGATTGGTATGGGTTGGGTTAGGGGGAGGTAGGCTGGGTTAGGTTAGGTTAAGCGAGGTTAGGGGGAGTTAGGCTGGGTTAGGTTAGGTTAAGCGAGGTTAGGGCGTGTTGTTCTGGGTTGGGTTGGGTTAGGTTAGGTTAAGCGAAGTCGGGGCGTGTTGTTCTGGGCTGGGTTGGGTTAGGTTAGGCTAGGTTAGGCTGGGTTGGGGTCATTTGGGTTAAGCTGGGTTGGGTTGAGTTGGGTTATGTTAGGTCCGTGGACGTTAGGTTAGGTGTTGGGTTAAATGAAGTTATGTTATGTCAGGGAAAGGGAAGAAGGAAGTGAAGTTGGAGGAGGAGAAAGGGAGGAGGTTTAGAGGGAGAAGGAGGAGGAAGGAGGAGGAAGGAGGAAGAGGAGGAGGAAGAAAAGGATAATGGGAAGGAGGAAGTGAAGTTGGAGGAGGAGAATGGGAGGAGGATAAAGTGGAAAAGGAGAAAGAAGGAAGGAGGAGGAGGAAGAGGAGGAGGAAGAGGTAGGAAAGGAAGGTATGCAGGAGTTGCTGGAGGAGAATGGGAGGAGGAAGAAGAGGAGTAGAGAACCTGGAGAAGGAAGAGGAAGAGGAATACAAGAAGATAAAGGAAACGAAGAAGAAAAATGAAAGGAAGAATAGATGGCGCACGCACGCACGCAAAAAAAAATCGGACGCGGAACGAGTTCCCAAACAGTTACCAACTAGGCTATCATGCGAGACAGGAACGGTGATAGCCTAGTTGGTAAGTTACTACGGCACTTGTCATGTGGTTGCTGGGATCGAGTCCTTAGCATTACCGCTTCAATGGGAGTAAACATCACAATTTATCCCGGTAGATGGCTCTACCGCACCGTCAGTTGTAGTAAACACACAATGGCGTCCTATGAAAACTGGACAGTTCAGCGTCTAAAAGTTGAATTGGCAACAAGAGGAGCACTTGTCTCAGGGAGGAAAGAGAATTTGATAGAAAGGTAAGATATCGTACTTACTTTCAACACGATTTCAAGTAACAATAGTCCTTTGTTATTGTGTAGTTATCCATTTTATTGGTCGGAATGTTCACCTTAACGTCTACCGAAGCAAACAAATCTTGTACTCTAATACCACGGTCTGCCATATTACTGTCCCCAGATTCAAACATATGTCCTTGTATTAAACAAGATCTTTCGATTATCTGTCTGTCAGATGCGTTGCCACTCACATAAGAAATTAGTCCACCTGTAGTGCAGCCGATCATTGTCTTCAATGTATTGCGATTTTTAAAAGTCGAAAAAGTTACACTTTGTGAATTAACATTACTGGGTTTTTGAATCGGCACCTCTGTTGCATTCAAAATTACTCTTGTTGATGGAAGTTTTTTTTTTTTCAAGTTCACTGGCATCAAGTCCTGCACTGTGTTTCATTCTGGCCAAAATTGATTTCTTGGAGTTGGAAGAACATAAAATTAATCCATACATTCACAACTTTTGACGCATAAGTTTGACTGATTCTGAACAAAATAGATAATTCAGTATCATCTTTGGCCTGTCTCGACTTGATTATAGTTAAAAACAACTGATCTTCCGCTAATAATAAATCATAGTCCATTCCATCAAGATTATTGACAGCTGGACCAAGCACAGAGAATATTAAGAAAAAATGTGCAAAGTCATTAAATCCTGTATAGTACTGAATGGCCTTATTGTCATTCTTAAACCGGAAGATAGAGAATCTAGCATTCATAGAACTTATTATCTCACACTGGATACCGTGATCCTGGACCGATTTCTCTCCGTCAGCGTCACTTTGCAGAATCTCATTTTCCCTTTCAGCTGACACTACCTCTTTCTGCTCTTTCTGCATTTAGTGTTGAGGTGAACGTGGATGGTGTTGTATTAGAATAAAAAATAGATGGAACCGCATCAGGTTTCAGCCTCTTACGAGAACCTGAAATTAAAGCAAAGAAAGATTTAGTTCTTTGCTTATCTTAGGAAGCAATAGAGTAAGGTTAGGGTAAGTGGTAAGGTCAGGGTTTGAGTTTGGGAGTTACAAAAGAACTTTGAATAGAAAAAACGCAGCTCTATTAATTTTTTACGTAGGTGACATCACAATGAAAGTGTGTTAAAAAACCTACGTAACTGTAGACATATCCTAATTTAAATAGTAAACCTTTAAAATCATAATTACCTTCCTGAGAATATATACAATGACAGGTACATAGGTTAAAAAATAATGGCTGCTCCCTATAACGAAATTCTTACTACTACACACATTTGACATGATGACACAGCATGGGGAACGGGTCATCTTGCTGAATTGTTAAAAAAGAATAGTGCCTGTTATTTTTCTTTATGTATAGATGACAACAAAGATGAATATCACTTACCTAAAAGACCAGCAGGCATGTCGTCATCTGCTGTAAAATGTTTTTCACAGACAACACTGTATTTCCTTGGAATCCATGGCTTATTTGTGCCTGGTTCAAGGCGTTTTATCGCTATTCACTTCATATTCATCTTCTCATCTGACGGAAACTTGTGTCCACCCTTATGTGCTGAACACAGCGGAGCAGAGCAATGATGCGGCATTCTAAAGTTAGTTTTATCACGTTTGGAAACAAGACTGTAAACCAGGAAGTGAGCTTCACGACTCCTCACACAGTGCTGCCATCTGGTGAGGTAATGCGTGCTTACTCCCATTTCTGAATGTCGGCCTTTGATGGCTTAGAATTAAAGTGCGTTGTGGTTGTTAAAATGTATCTCTGATCACTGGGACCCATTCAGTATTGTACACACACACACTTACATATATATATATATATATATATATATATATATATATATATATATATATATGCATGCATGTGTATATAAGTGTATCTGTTTCTTTTTTCTTCTTTTTTCCCTGCATATCCAAAGTCCTTAAACCCACTGTGTTCGGATATGGGAAGGACTTCGGTACAGTTATAAGGTTAACCACGTTTGGATTGTATGTTGAGCTGTTGATATATCAGATATCTAAACTTCTTAACTGATAATTGGTTTCATATTTTTATGGTTAATGTTTTGAGTTTTGAAGTTATGATTACGATGACATTATTTTCAGTATTATATTACAAACACAACACTAGTAATTACCCAAAGTTATGTAGTTCATTACCAGTTTTTCATAATAGAACTACAAATTGATCCAGGTCCGGGAACGGTGGCCGCAATGGATCAGTGGTACCGCGCGCGTCTGGTAACCTCGTGGAGGATTTCGGCGTCAGTTCGAATCTTGGCCGCGGGGCAGAGGTTAGGAAAGGTATCACTTGCTCACCAGGGGCATGAGGTGACTTAGTGACATCACTGTGTGATGCGTCATCATCCTCCGGGTAGCGTAACAAATGGGTGGGTGATGTGACGGTGATGATGTGATGTTGATGTAACACATTACCTATCACATGATATGGAAGTGACGTTCCTGTCTACCGCAAGACGATTTTATTCAGATAAAGTATTGAAAGGGTTGAAGTTGAATATATTTTAGATATAAATATATTTAATTCGCAAAGGAGAAAGGTATGATCATACACCAAGAGACGCCTAGCTACACCCAAACCCGTCACCTGTGTCCTAAATGCACGGACAGCAAGAACAAGTGGTATTCATTCAACTATTGGGTACCGAACCCGGGACTAAGGTGTTAGTAAGCGCGATGCAAAGTACTAGCACCTCCCCCCACCCCCCGTACGTCATTGTTGGGGAGAAGAGGGGGGAAGGGGGGGAAATGTGTTACAAGAAGGAGAAAAAGGGGGAGAGATACATAATAGAATGGGGGAGAGATGGGGGGGAATGGGGAGAGATCGGGGGGGGAGGTGGGAAGCTTGACTTTGGAGGGATTGGAAACGGGATTAGGGAGGATCTGGTCGAGGGTTTGAATTATATGGAGGAGGGTGGGAGGGGAATGGAGGTCGAGTGGAAGGAGGAGAGGAAGGAAGAGGAGGAGAGGTGGTGAGAGGGCAGTGGGATTGTGGGATTGATGGAATTGGAAAAGGTATGATAGGAAGTGAAGGGAGATGAATGTATAATACTGAACGGGGAGTATATGTCAACAAAGGGACAGAAAGCGGATAATGGAGATGGGTTGTGTATGGGTGATGCTGTGATGCATGAGGGGGAGTGGGTGGGGGATGGGGGTGTGAGGGAGTATGCATGAGAAATAAATTTGACGCAGCCCAAAGGGATTTCTCCCCGTCTTCTCCTTTTCTGCATGAGGGTACGGAACGGGGGGGGGGGGGGTCGCCGAATTAACGAAGCGGCCTTGCTGTGGATGTACTGTGTCTTAAGTCACTGCTTCTGACCAAGGGCAGTGGACAGGATACAGGGATGACCCGTCATCCAGGAGGTGCCAAGATAAGAGGGAGGGAAGAGGGTGGAGGGGAGTGGAGTGTGATAGGGATGGAAAGGTGGGAGTGGTTTCTATGCCTTTTTCTTTTTGGCTACCTCCCATGTAAGGGGGCAGAAAGCCTTTGGTATATGTATATATTTATATATATATATATGTATATGTATATATATACATATATATATATATATATGTATATATATATATAATATAAACAAAGAAAAGAAGTAAGAACTACAGAAGTATAAATATACATACTAAGGGGGCTTTTCCCCCCTTACAGTGGGGGTAGCCATATCAAAGGACACCTATTCCAAACCCATTCCAGAGAGAGAGAGAGAGAGAGAGAGAGAGAGGGAGAGGGGGGGGAGAGAGAGTGAGAGAGAGAGAGAGAGAGGGGGAGGGGGGGGAGAATCTGAAGTGTAAATTCGTTGTGGCATAAGAGGTAATAGGATTGACTAGGAGAGGGGGGAGAAGGGGAAAGGGGGAGGGAGGGAGAGGGAGAGGAAAGGAGGGGTATAAAGGCAACAAGGCAAGAGGACAGTGGGAACAAAGGGAGGGAAATATGGAGGGAAGAAGGAGAGAGTGAAGAACGGAGAGAATTCAGGAGGAAAGAAGAGAGAATGTAGATGAAGAGAATTCAAAAGAGAGAGGGGGAGGGAAGAAAGAAGAGAATTCGGGAGGAGAGAAGAAGAGAGAATGTAGAAGGAAGAGATCTAAAAGAGAGAGGGAGAGAGTGAGAAGAGGTAAAGAATCCCAAGGTGTAAGGCATTATGGAGGGAGGGAAGGGAGGTGAAGGGAGGAATTGGTAGAGAGGTCACAGATTGGGAATTTGGGAGGGAATTGGGATAGAGGGAGGGAATAGTGACGTGACCAGATTTGGGGAGAAGAGGGAGGGAATAATGATGTAACCAGGTTTGGGGGGAAGAAGGAGGGAAGAAGGAGGGAAGAAGGGGAGGAAATGTTCATTCTGAGAAAAGGAAGGACATGGGAGGAGGGAGTTGGGGAGGGAACCTTTTGGTGGGAGAGGGAGGAAGGGAGGAGAGCGAGAGAGAGCGAGAGAGAGTTATGGAAGGAACAGAGCAGGGATGGAGGGAGGGAGGAAAGGAGGG
>NC_134813.1:10641843-10646843 GCF_046742065.1 Oratosquilla oratoria
GAAACTCAAAATAGTTGACAACTCTCCTCTCTGAGGTTCCCCTCTCAGCTGAATAGAATCATCTCGCGACAAGTAGATTAAACCACAAAAATCATAAAACGTATGTTACCTACAGTAGTTAAGAGAACAAGATTCCCTTCGGGTTCTCGAGCTTACGTTTGTCTGAAAAAAAAAAAAAAAAAAAAAAAGTCAACACAGGTAAGAGAACGCAAGTTCCTGTATCACCGTGTTAGTCTTTAGGGACTTTTTTTTTTTTTTTTTTTTTTTTTTTTTAAGAGGGTCTCGCAGTGCATCACCACCGAAGCCCCCCAAAAACAGATCATCCTCCTCTTCTTCGATCGAAACTTCTTCGGCGACTTCGGGAGTTAGAACCTTCCGAAGAAGAGTTCTGTACAACGCCTTCGACCTCACCCCCGATCCCTTGACGGCCTCCCCAAGGTGAGGGAGGTCGTTTGGTATTCGTGACGGCTGAAGTGGAGGATGGAGGACGGAGGGAGTTGATGAGGAGGGAGAGTAGGACTCAAAGTGGAGTTTTTGTTGAAAGAGAATATGTAAAGGGTGCCATAAAGATAATGAAACGGGGCTGGCGGCTGTGGGCTGTTGGCTGTGGGCTGCGGGCTGTGGGCTGGGGGCTGTGGGCTGGGGGCTGTGGGCTGGGGGCTGGGGGCTGGGGGCTGGGGGCTGGGGCTGGGGGCTGGGGGCTGGGGCTGGGGGCTGGGGGCTGGGGGCTGGTGGCTGGGGGCTGGGGGCTGGAGGCTGGAGGCTATTGACAAAGCTGACGATGGCGGGGTTGGTGGAGGGAAGGAGTTAGGGAAGGTGATCACGTGTTTTACTCACTCCAAGTTTTAAATGGACGACGAAAAGCTCAATAACCTTTCCTGGATCTCATGCAACTTCTATTCAGAACGCTCCCCCCCCCCACTCACTCACCCTCCTTCCCTTCCCTCCCTCCTTCCCTTCCTCTATCTCTCCGTCCCTCCCCCTCCTTCCCTTCCCTCCCTCCTCCCCTTCCTCTATCTCTCCGTCCCTTCCCTCCCCCCCTCCCCCTTCCTCTCTCCGTCCCCCTCCCCCTTCCCTCCCCCCCCCCCTCTCTATCTTCCCCTCCTCCCTTCCCCCTCCCTCCTTCCCTCCTCTATCTCTCCGTCCCCCCTCCTTCCCCCCTCCCTCCTCCCCTTCCTCTATCTCTCCGTGCCCCCCCTTCCCTTCCCCTCCTCCTCCCCCCTCCCTCCGTCCCCCCCCCTTCCCCCCCCCTCCTTCCCCTCCCTCCCCCCCCCCCCCCTCCCTCCCCCTCCCTCTCCGTTCCCTCCGTCCCTCCCCCTCCTTCCCTATCCTCCTCCCTCCCCCCCTTCCTCCCTCCCCCCTCCCTCCCCTCCTTCCTCTCTATCTCTCCGTCCTCCCCCTCCTTCCCGCCCCACCCTCGTTCCCCTCCTCTATCTCTCCCTCCCCCTCCTTCCCCCCTCTCCCTCCCTCTATCTCTCCCCCCTCCCCCCTCCCCCTCCTTCCCTCCTTTCTCTCCTCCCTTCCCCCTCCTTCCCTCCCCTCCCTCCTTCCTCTCTCCTACCCTCCCTCGTTCTCTTCCTCTATCTCTCCGTCCCCTCCCCCTCCTTCCCTTCCCTCCCTCCTCCCTTCCTCTCTCTCCCCTCCCCCTCCATCCCTTCCCCCCCTCCTTCCCTCTATCTCCTCCCCCTCCCCCCCCCTCCCCTACCTCCTCCCTTCCTCTCTCTCTCCGTCCCCCCCCGTCCATCCCTTCCCTCCCTCCTTCCCTTCCTCTATCTCTCCGTCCCTCCCCCTCCTTCCCTTCCCTCCCTCCTCCCCTTCCTCTATCTCTCCGTCCCTCCCCCTCCTTCCCTCCCCTCCCTCCTCCCCTTCCTCTATCTCTCCGTCCCTCCCCCTCCTTCCCTTCCCTCCCTCCTCCCCTTCCTCTATCTCTCCGTCCCTCCCCCCTACCTTTCCCTCCACAAACTCCACCTCCCTCCCTCCCTCCCTTCCTCCACTCCTTTACTTCTTCAATTCTTCCCTGCCTTAACTTCTCCCTCCCTTCCTCCTTCTCCCCTTCTTCCTCCATCCCTCCGTTTCTTCCTCTATCCCTCCCTCCCTCTACTCCTACCTCCCTCCCTCCCTCCCACCCTAGTAGCCTCATCCTCCCGTCCATCCTTCTTTCCTCCCTCTATCTCTTCCCTCAAACCCTCCGTCCCTTCCTCTCCCTACCCCTTCTTCCCTCTACTCCTTCCTTCCTCCTTCTTTCTTCTCTCCCTCCCTCCTTCCCTATCTCCCTTCCTCCCTTCCTCCCTCCCTCCCTCCCTCTCTCCTCCCCTCCCTCAATGTTCCAGTGACTTTTCATATCTCGCTACTTCAATGCCTTCCCTTCTATCTCTTTCCTCAACCCCTCCGTCCCTTCCTCTCCCTACCCCTTCTTCCCTCTACTCCTTCCTTCCTTCCTTCCTTCCTTCCTTCCTTCCCCCTTTCCTTCCTTCCTTCCTTCCTTCCTTCCTTCCTTCCCTCCCTTCCTTCCTTTCTTCCTTCCTCCCTTCCTCTCTTCCTTCCTTCCTTCCTTCCTTCCTTCCTTCCTTCCTTCCCTCCCTTCCTTCCTTTCTTCCTTCCTCCCTTCCTCCCTTCCTTCCTTCCTTCCTTCCTTACTTCCTTCCTTCCTCCCTTCCTCCCTTCCTCCCTTCCTCCGTTCCTCCCTTCCTTCCTTCCTTCCTTCCTTCCTTCCTTCCTTCCTTCCCTCCTCTCTTCTCCCTCTCTCCTCCCTTCCTATCTCCTCTCCTCCCTCTTTCTCTTATTTGGTATTTCTATATATCCTCTCTCTCTCTCTCTCTCTCTCTCTCTCTGTCTCTCTCTCTCTCTCTCTCTCTCTCTCTCTCTCTCTCTCTCTCTCTCTCTCTCTCTCTCTCTCTCTCTCTCTCTCTCTCTCTCTCTCTCTCTCTCTCTCTTTCTCTCTCTCTCTCTCTTCCTACACACAGCCAGCACCCCCATACGTTGTCAGTTGTTATCCCCCCATTCTCCTTTGTCCTCCCCCCCCCCACGCTTCCCCCTCATTAAGCTCCCCAAACTTTGATTCTTATTGTCTCCCCAGTGAGTCCCACATTTCTGCTCCCAACTTCCCCCCAACCTCACCCTCCGTCCACCTCATCTTTTCTCTTTTAGGGATCTCACTTACACCCCTATGGACCAGAGTCACGCGTCATTCTTTTGCCTCGACGGAGAGAAGCGCTGGTTATCGCTGAAATGGTACTGAATTCCCCTTCATACTCCCAAACCCTCCCCCGTCTTCCTCCAGTTCTCTTCCTATCATCTCCCCTCTTTTCATCCTCTCTTTTCCTTCCTATTATCTCCCTTCTCTCTTTTCACCCTCTCTTCCCCTCCACCTCTCCCGTCAGTTCCCCCCTCTCCCCCTTTATCCCTCTCCCCCTTTCCCCCTTTCCCCCTCTCCCGTCAGTTCCCCCTTTCCCCCTCTCCCGTCAGTTCCCCCTCCCCCCTCTTCCCCTCTCTCGCTTTGTTCACTCTTCCCTCTTCCTCCTCCCCCCTCCTCCTCCTCCTCTTTTCCTCCTTTCTCCCTTCACACCTTCCCCACTGTCCTCCTCCACCTCTTCTTTCTCCTTCTTCTTCTCCTCCTCCTCCTCCTCCTCCTCCGCCTCCTCTGACGCCTCTGCATCCTCTTCCTCTACCTCCTCTTTCTCTTCCTCCTCAGGCTCCTCTTCCTCCTCTTCCTCCTCTTCCTCCTTCTACTCCCCTCTTCTTCTTCCACCATCTCTTTCTCTTCCTCCTCCTCCTTCTCTTTGTACTTCCTCTTCCTATTGCTCCCTTTACTCCTCCTCCTCCTCTTCCTCCTCTTTTTCTCCTCCCCTCTTCTTCCTCCTCCTCATTTTCCTCCTCCTCTTCGTCCTCCTACTCCTCATTCTCCTCCTCCCTCTCCTCTTCCTCATCCTTTTCTTCCGCTCTCTCTTCCTCACTTCGCCAAATTTATGAAGCGGCCTTGCTGTGGATATGCTGTGTCTTGTGACACTGCTTCTGACCCAGGGCAGTGGACAGGATGCAGGGATGACCCGTCATCCAGGAGGTGCCAAGATAAGAGGGAGGGAGGAGGGTGGAGGGGAGTGGAATATTTAGGAAATGGAATGGGTGAGAGTGGTTTCTATGCCTTTTTCTTTTTGGCTACCCCCCGTGTGAGGGGGAAAAAGCCTTTGGTATATGTATGTATGTATTCTTACTTTACATCTTATTTCTTCCTCCTGCTCTTTATCCTCTTCCTGCTATGCTCTCTCGGCACTTCCCGCTCCTCCACTTATTGTTCCTCTTGCACTTACTCTTCCTTCCCCTCCTAATATGATCATTTTGCGTCTGTGTTCACTATTGAGAACAGCTGAAGCAATCAGCCAGTACCACCAGGAAAGTTACTATTCACATGCCTATTTGGCATGGATATTGCAGAGCATGACATGATGCGCGTAATAGATGAAATAAAAGCATGCAAATCACCTGGACTAGACAAAATTTACCCAAGAATACTTAAAGAGGTTAAAGAAACAATGTACAAGCCCTCAGTGAGGTTTTTAACTTATTTCAAAATCTGGAAGAGTTGTACTACCTTGTTCACGAATGAAGTCTATCCTGAAAGACAAAATTGTGGAATTCTTGGAGGAAAACAATATTATTAAAGATTCACAACATGGTTTCCGTAATAAGCACTCGTGTCTGACAAACCTTCTCGACTTCTTGCTTGATATTTACAGAATATACGAAGAAGGGAGAGCAGTTGACATTATGTATCTTAACTTCCAAAAAATTTCGATTAAGTCCCCAATAGGAGATTACCAAGTAAAATAGAATCCCGTGGTTTAGTAGGTCATATTCACCGATGGGTTTCTGGATTGCTGTCTGGTCGAAAGCAACGTGTTGTTTTGAATGGGAAATGATCAGGCTGGCATTGTGTAAGAAGTGGAGTGCCTCAGGGCTCAGTGCTAGTCCTGTACTCTTTCTGATGTGCATTAATGACCTGG
>NC_134813.1:10651843-10654343 GCF_046742065.1 Oratosquilla oratoria
GAAAACCGACCAAAAGCTTCTCGTAGCCCCCCCACTAACCAATATTTTGTAACTAATATATATATATATATGTGTGTGTGTGTGTGTGTGTGTGTGTGTGTGTGTGTGTGTGTGTGTGTGTGTGTGTGTGTGTGTGTGTGTGTGTGTGTGTGTGTGTGTGAAATAAATAATAATAACAACAACTAATGAATAACATCTCTCTTCTTGTTCCGTTGCAGATTCAAGGGCCACGAGGGGTCTCGACTTCGGGGTTCTTCCACCAGACACGGTCGTGGCCAAGGAAGGATCTCGGGTCTTGGTCCCCTGCCAGCCCAGCAAGACCGCGAACGGGAGGACCTCCGTCACTTGGACCCACAGGGGCAAAGTCGTCAACGAACGCTACGTCCTGGACAACAGCTCGCTCCTTATCGAGAAGGTATGAAATATTTCTGTTTGCGATGTCGTGATTCGAATGCAATTCTTAGTCACGATCTTGCAATTCGAAATATATTCTTGATTGTAATGTCTTATTTCGAGATGTATTCTTTATTACGAGGTCATCTTTCGAAAATTACTTTCGAAATATGCATTTTATTACAATGGCGTATTTTCATATAAGACTATTTCTAATGTCGTATTTGGAAATACGCCTTTAATGACAATGTCATATTTTGATATACGCCTTTTGATTACAATGTCTTGGCTTGCAAATTACAATGTAGTATTTTGATATAAGACTTTAATTACAATCTTGTATTCGGAATTAATCCTTTAATGACAACACCATTTTTCTAAATACGGACTTTATTCACGATGTCAGCAAACGACGCGTGGCCGGTGGGGGTGGGGGGTGGGGGGATGGGGGGCAAAGTATACATAAGAGATTGAATGACCGTGAGGGACCAGGTCTCCGTGATGGGGGCAAATTTCCACGAGACATTGAATGTCAATGAAGGACTAAATGTCAATATAGAGCAAGGTGTAAAAAACAACAACTATATTGTAAGGCATGATGTTGAAATACAAAACGTGTCAAAAAGAAATAACCACGAGTTTCTTAATACCATGTACTTTAATGCTCATAGTATTAGGAATAAATTCCAAAAAATACAGGCGTATGTCAAAAGAGAAAATCTCTATATGATTGAAATAACCGAGACATGGTTAAATGGTAAAGAATTTGAAGCTGAATTTAATATTGCGGGATTTAAACACTTTCATCAGGATAGAAACCACAAGAAAAGTTGGGATGTTCTGTTGTACGTTAAAAACAATGTCCATGCCTGTGTTTTAGAGTAAGTAAAACAGGATGAATACGATAGTTTGTGGGTAGAATTAATCCAAACAAATGCACAAAAAATGAATGTAGGTGTAATACATAGGCCGAAAACATTATCACTAGCAGAAGACAAACTGTTGCTTCAAGAGCTGTCTAGTTTCTGCAACCGGGACTTATTGTAATGGGTGATTTCAATTTTACTGACACTGGATGATATTGGATGACCATATAGGTTACTTGATAGAATTTCTCGATGACAATTACTTAGTTTAGCATGTAAAAGAGCCTGCAAATTATGGAAACTTACTCGATCTATTGATCACTAGCCGCGTATAGAAAAACTCAAAATTAATAAAACACCAGTGCTTGACGGTTAGCAACCAAGAATCTTAAAGGAAATGAAAAATGGGATTATTGGTTCATTAGAAAATATTTTCAAGAAATCCATCACATCCGGAGATGTCCCAAGAGAATGGAAGCTAGCTAACGTTACGTTACTCCAATATTCAAAAAAAGGTGACAAAAAGAAACCAAATAACTACAGGCCTATAAGCTTGACTTCAATCGTAGGAAAAATGATGAAAACTATCATCAGAGATGCTATCGAACATCATTTAGAAAGTAATTGTTTGATAAATGATAGCCAGCATGGATTCAGATGGAAACGTTCTTGCGTGACTAACTTACTCAAATTCTACAACACAGTCATCTCGAATTATGACAAAAGAAGCAATATAGATTTAATGTATTTAAACTTTGCAAAAGCTTTTGATACCGTCCCCCACGAAAGGATACTTATTAAATTAGCTTCACACGGAGTAAGTAGTAGCCTATTGAGTTGGACTAGACATTGGTTGAATGATCGAAAATAGAGAGTTATTTTAAATGGCAAAGCTTCTAGATGGAAAAATGTTACGAGTGGATTTTCTCAGGGTTCCGTTCTTGGGCCACTTCTATTCATAGTATATATAAATGATATAGACCACGGACTAAAATTTGCTGATGATACAAAATTGTGCGGAATGGCAAATGATCACTTAAATCAGTTAGATATTCAAAAAGATTTAGATAAACTATAGCAATGGTCTGAAAAGGGGCTAATGGAATTTAACACAAATAAATGCAAGGTTTATGCACATAGGTAAAAATAACAGTAAGTACGATCACAAGTTATTTGGAAATTCGTTAACAAAAGTGGATAGTGAAAAGGATTTCAGCGTGATTATCAGTAACGATCTCAAA
>NC_134813.1:10659343-10664343 GCF_046742065.1 Oratosquilla oratoria
GCTCTGATGGGGTTTGGAGTGTGAGAGAAAGAGGTAGACACTCGTAGATGGAGACAGACAGAGAGGTAGATAATCGTATATAGATAGATATTGAGAAAGGGAGAGAGAGAGAGAGAGAGAGAGAGAGAGAGAGAGAGAGAGAGAGAGAGAGAGAGAAGAGAGAGATACTCGTAGGTATATATTTAGAGAGAGCGAGACAAATGTAGATACTCTTAGATAGATAGATAGAGAGAGAGAGAGAGAGAGAGAGAGAGAGAGAGAGAGAGAGAGAGAGAGAGAGAGAGAGAGAGAGAGAGAGAGAGAGGAGAGAGAGAGGTAGATACTCGTAGGTATATAAATAGAGCGAGACAAATGCAGATACTCTTAGATAGATAAATAGAGAGAGAGAGAGAGAGAGAGAGAGAGAGAGAGAGAGAGAGAGAGAGAGAGAGAGAGAGAGAGAGAGAGAGAGAGGTAGATACTCGTAGGTATATAAATAGAGCGAGACAAATGTAGATACTCTTAGATAGATAAATAGAGAGAGAGAGAGAGAGATTGATAGATAGATAGATAGAGAACGAGAGATATTATGATGATGATAATGTGCTGCAACATCCCAATGTGACCAAAGGATCTAATTGTGGAGAGTGGGAGTCATAATGGAGTAAGTGGGGGGGGAGGTGAGGGAGAGATGGGAGTGGAGGAAGGAGAGATGGAGTCTATATAACAGAGGTAATGGATAATGAGTGACGGTAATTACGTAATATCACAATATAATAAACGTTAGGATCATGGAGGAAGGAGTGGGCGAGGAGGAGATGGAGTGGGAGATAATGGACAAATCCTGTGATGGACTGCTTTGATGGGATTAGTGGTGAGCAAAGGAGGGAGAGAGAGAGAGAGGGAGGTGATATGAGTAGGCAGAAGCGGGAGTGGGATTTTGGGGAAGAACAGGGAATTTGGGATAATCCCACACTTAAATGGAATTGGGGGATGGAACAGGGAGAGAGGATGGGAGTGAGGGATGCATTACATCTTGTTGTCGATAACCAGCGATTCTGTCCTTGAGGGTAGAATCAATAGTGTTCCTTGAGTGGAGGTTAGCCTGCAATCGTGAAAGAATACTGCGTGACTCTGGTCTGTAGGGGTGTCACAAAAGTTCCTGAAGTATGAGGGCACAAGGAAGGGGAGGGAACACGGAAGATGTATGGCTGTGATGTATTTGTCTTCTTTTTCTTATTCTTATTCTTTTTCTTCTTCTTTTTCCTCATGTTTGTTTTTGTTCTTCTTCTCCCTGTCGTTCTTCTTCTTCTTCTTCTTTCTTTCTTCTTCTTTCTTTTTTCTTTCTTCTTCTTCTTCTTCTTCTTTCTTCTTCTTTCTTTTTTCTTTCTTCTTCTTCTTCTTCTTCTTTCTTCATCTTTTTCCTTTCTTCATCTTCGTTTCTTCTTCTTCTTTTTGTTTTCTTCTTCTTCGTCTTCTTTTTTTTCTATTTTTTTCTTCTTTTTCTTTTTTCTTCCTTTTTCTTACTCTTCTCTCTTTTCCTTCTTTACTTCTTTTTTCTTTTTTTTCTTTTTCTTCCTCTTTTTCTTCTTTTTCTTCTTTTTCTTCTTCTTTCTACTTCTTCCTCTTCTTCTCTCTACTTCTTCTTTTTCTTCTTTTTCTTCTTTCTACTTCTTCTTTTTCTTCTTTTTCTTCTTCTTTCTACTTCTTTTTTTTCTTTCTTCTTCTTTTTCTTCTTTTTGACGGGAACTGGGAAAGGAAAGTGAACAGAGTGGGAAGTGAATGAGCATGAGTGAATGGGTGAGAATGTATGTCAATGCTACAGGAAGAAGGTGAGGAGACGTACCCCAGGAGGCGCCGAGTAGTTGCGTCTGAAACCGTCACCTTTGCCCTATAATGCGCTTCAGGGACTGTTGGGGCTGGTAACTAATAGTCAGAGAGAAGTGCGGGAATCGAACCCACAATAATCGAATGCGAGTCCACCACGCTCTTGATTACGCCACCAGTGCTGCAGGTAAAAGCTATAATTATCCTGCACTGATGGGGCTGGAGAATGAAGGAGGAGGAGGAGGAGGAGGAGGAGGGGAGGGGAGGGGGAGGGTGGAGGTGGAAAAGAGGAGGCCATGGTGTAGATGACGTGTGTGTTACCCTACATTGTATGTGTGTGTTTTAGGGGCGATTAATAAAGAGAAAGGAAGCGAATGAAGGAGAGTAGGCGACATATCGTGGTGGTCGGTATTAAAGAGGAAGACAGTAGTAGCAATAATAGTTGTAATAGCAATATTAATAATACTAAAAGCAACATGGTAATAGTAATGGTACCATAGACAATCTTGTAATAGTACTACAGACATCAACAATACCAACAACAATAATCATATTAATAGTAATATTAGAAGTCACAGTGCTATTGATGAAAATGATAGCGTCTGCAACGACGGTAATAATAATAATGGTAACTGTAGTAAGGTATACGAATGCCTCCGAGACTATAAAGAGCAATTAGAGGGAAGATTACAGAGGTCACTTAACACGTAGAAGGAGGCATTCATCACACGTTACATCACAATCAAAAAGCTCTTTCATGCTCTCCCGTTTTCGTCTTCAGAATCAAAACCCATTCCTCACCACAGATTACAGGTTCAGAACTCATCTTAAGGCATCAGAGGAAATATATTAGAAGCGATTAGCAGTTGGTTTGAAGTCCGTAAACAATGGGTTTGTATGTGTGTAAGGATAGTTTACTGCGGAACGTGCGTAGTGCCTCAGGGATCCCTTCTGGAGCCGGGGCTCTTCGTGATGCATTCATCATCATCAGGAATCGACCCTGAGGCAGTTAGGAGTCCTTTTCCTCGACTGAATCAAATCACCTGGAGGTAGTCGGAGTAGAATATACAACACTCACCAACCGTCACTTGTGCCGGACATAAACCCACTTTGGGAATTGGCCCGGGACATAAAGGATTACAAAGGATTACAAAGGCGGAGCATGCCGACAGGAGACCTTTTGGTCCATATCTAGGTCGGATTTGGTCCATATCTAGGTCGGTTTTGGTCCATATCTAGGTCGGTTTTGGTCCATATCTAGGACCACCAATTCCCGAAGTAGGTTTTTGTCCTTGGCCCAAACGTCCGCACAGGTGGCGGTTGGCGAGTGATGGGTTAGGAGACCTCCTAGGCTTTGGTTAAGTGGGTTATCCCTAGCCTATATGTACAAAAGGTGTACCGTATATTTGGATAAAATTGCCTGCCGACGAAATGATGCAAACGAGAGACAACAGAAGGAGCTTTACTGACACCTTTACCCTAAGTGTTAGGGTTGCCAGGGTAAGAAATAAACACTAGGAGTTGCTGGAGTCGAACCTGAGCTCATGTTTTGTGAAACAGAATAGAAACCAACATGCCATTGCGTCCAAATTTGAGATGAAATCAAAATTGATATATTAATTAATCTATTTATTTATTTATTAATTAATTTATAGAAGAATTTTAAAATAGATAAAGTGGCGTGGAAGTAGTTAAGAATAAGAGTGATTATTATTACTATCATTATCATCATCATTAGTATTGTCATTATTATCATTATCATTATTATTTGAGAACACGACGTCGTCCTATGAACGGCGCGTGGCGAAAAGTCGATACGTGTGAAACGAATTTTAGGTCTCTTTATAAGAGATGATCTTGTAAACAGGGTTAACAATCAGTAAGCGAGACGCAACTCACTTCAGCTGGCGTTAGGTGATAAAGCAGATTACTTGGCTTAATCTTGTCATCATTGAGTTATTCTCTATCTAATGCGTGTAGTTCCTAGGCTGGCGTTTGGTGATAAGACAGGGTACTTGCTAGTTCAATCTCATGCAGGTGATACTTGAAGGAGTTTGGTAGCTCCCCTACGGACCAGAGTCACACAACATTATTTTATGAATAAGAGGAAAATAATGCAGATCATTTTAATGCCTACCAGCCCTCCTTTCTGTTAACCTGAAAAATAGTGTGTGTGTGTGTGTGTGTGTGTGTGTGTGTGTGTGTGTGTGTGTGTGTGTGTGTGTGTGTGTGTGTGTGTGTGTGTGTGTGTGTGTGTGTGTGTGTGTGTGTGTTTGTGTGTGTGTGTGTTTGTTTGTTTGTTTTATGGAAGCGCTAGAAGTGAGAGTGTAGGGTGATCCATTTGTACAAAATGAGATAATGCAGGCAAGGAGAAATTGAGTTACATGATGCTTCGGTATGTGTTTACTATGTGTTGACTCTTCACTCTTATATATCTAAAAAAATATATATTTATTCATTTATTAACTAAATTATTTATTAGGCATATATCTATTTGTTTATGTATCCATGCATTTATTTATTTACTTATTCATTTATTAATTTAAATATTTACTATGTATATATTTGTTTATGCATCCATGTATTTGATTATTTAGATATCGTTTGATTATTATACATTGTTTGTTTGTCTTATTATTTGATTAGTTTATTCATTCGTGTGTTTTCTTTGTTGTCGTTTATTTGTGATTACTTACGGATTAAGGTTATACCGAAAGAAATATATAGTGTCATTGAGTCGAAGTATTTACGTACAAATATAAAAAACTGAAACAAGTGTATACTTATGAGAAGAAGGAGAAGAAGAGGAAGAAGAAAGAAGGAAAGAAGAACAAGAAAGAGAAGAAGAAGCAGGAAAAGAAATTGAAAAAAAAGAAAAGAAAAGTAAGAAGAACAAATAAAAAGAAGAGGAAGAATGAAATAAAAAAAAAGAAGAGGAAGAAGAAGAAGAAGAAAAAGAAGAGGAAGAAGAAAAAGAATGAAGATGAAGAAAGAAAAACAAGAGGATTAATAAAAAGGATGAAGAAGATCAAGAAGAAGAAGAGGAGAAAGAAGAAAAAGAAAGAAGAAAAAGAAGAAGAAAAAAATAATTTGACGCTAGCCTGAGCACAATGCATCACACCTCAAGGAAAAGGACTCAGCCACGAATAGGAAGAAGAGGCACAGGGTGATAAATATTAGGACAAGGGACAGAG
>NC_134813.1:10669343-10679343 GCF_046742065.1 Oratosquilla oratoria
AGGTTTATTATTTTGTCCATTATTTCCTTCTGTTTCACAGTTATTTCTTTCACTGTGGAAATCTTTCTCTCTGTCCTTCATTCCAGTTTTGTGTACTTTCAATTGTGAATACATATTTAAAAGGTTTGTTCATAATTTCAGCCATTTCTACATCTATGAATTCGTCATTCCCGTGACGCAGTTTCACTTTTTTGTTTATCTTTTAGTTTACCATTCGCATACTTGTAGAATAGTTTAGGTTGTTTTTTGCATTTGTCTTTTATGTCTTTTTCATGTTTTCTCTTTTCTTCCCTGCGTATTTTTACATATTAATTTCTTAGTTTGATATATGTTTGCCACTAAATCCTCTTTTTCCATCTTTTCCAAGTTTCGTCACTTTCATCTTTAGCCTTACTACATTTTTTGTTGTACCAGCACTTAATGTACACCCTTTCTTGCTTCTGATTTGATACATATTCGTCTATTCCCTCTTTATAAATTTCTTTTAATATGTTCCATATCTCTTCCATCTTTGTTTCTTCATTTACATTTTGAAAGAATTTTCTGAGCTTCTCAAAATCCGTTTTGTTGTACATTAGTCTTCCTTTTCTATGTTGCTCATTTCTTCTCAAATCAATTTAATCTTTAAGTTCAAACTCTATTAGTATGTGGTCATTCTTCCCAATTGGTGTCTTGTATTTCATTTTATCCACAATTTCAGACTCTTACGTAAATATTAAATCTAGTCTCGACGGTTCTTTATTGTTTCTATATCTGGTCGTTTCCTTTACCCATTGAGCCATTGTGTATTCAATGGTAATATCCAGTTGTATATTTCCCCAAAGGTCTTCTCCACTTTTCGCTGTCATTTCTTCCCAACATATTTCTTTTGAGTTGAAGTCACCCATACTATGTTTTCTCCTTCTTTCAGTAATTCAATTAATGTATGCTATGTGTCTTACAGCATTTTGGAATGATCACTCTCTGTCCAAGAGTATGTTTTTGGGGCACATATGCTACTACAAATTTTCTACTATTCATGTCACTGTTTTAAAGTTATATTATAATCAATTCCACATTATTTTTTTTCTGTTATTTTTCGCACACTTAAGCCTTTCTTAGTCAAAAACATGACTCCTCCATCCTGTTTCTTTCGATTTTTCATCCATTGGTTGTATAAACCTTGTTTCACAGTATTAGGTGGTAGTGGACCTTTTAATTCGTCTCCACAATTCCTATTATGTCTAGCTTCTTTACTGCCAGATAGTCGTTTAATTTGTTTAGCCCTGAAATCATACTATTTTGTTGGTATATATTATTTCTTATTTTTTCCTTTCTATTTTTAACTACGTTTCTTTTATATACATACAGTATATATATATATACATATATATATACATATATAAATATATATATACATATATATATATGTATGTATATGTATATATATATATATATATATATGCAAAGAAATCACAAAACACACGTGATAAACTATTTTTGCAGAAACCACCGGGAAGTTGAAAAAACAGATACCGAACGTTTTCGTCTATTTAGACATTTTGGAAATGTCTAAATAGACGAAAACGTTCGCTATGTTTTTTTTCTTCAATTTTCAGGTGGTTTCTGAAAATATATATATATATATATACACCATTTTCTCAGCCTCAGGTCTAGTACTTCAAAAAATAATAATTCTGTTCGTTCTCTTTTTTTTCATTTTTATTGTCTTTTTCCTATCTTTTTCCTCGTCGCTCTTTTTTTTTATCAATACATTTTTGTAATTTTCACTATTTGCCAGTTTTGCTGTTTTTGATAGTACTTCTGCTATCATTTGAGACCTTAGTTTGATTTTTAGTGGTCTATATTTTTTCCTTAGGATTATTGACTCATTCTATGTACTTCTTCAATTTCTTTATCCATTACTTGTCCCTCCTCTTGTATCTCTTTCATAATTTCTTTTGCAATTTCTTTCTCTTCTTTTTCTCTTTGGTATCTAGGTACATTATGTTTTTCTTTAATACCATAAACTACTATGCACATTTTATCCACTGTGTTTCTGACCTACATCCAATCTTCTCTTCGTTGGTTAATTTTTTCGTCTTTCCCCTTCATCATTTTCCATTTTGAGTATTTAGTAATAATTTTCAATTTACTCTTTTTCATCATTTCGCTCACTCGATAAACACAGCTCTCTATCCCGAATGTAAATACAAGCTACGTGTTTCCTTCGAATTTATCGAGAAAGCGCTGCACTTCAGACTTCGTTTCTAGCTGTCCGTTCCCTCCTGTAGTTCGTGTGTGTGTGTGTGTGTGTGTGTGTGTGTGTGTGTGTGTGTGTGTGTGTGTGTGTGTGTGCGTGTGTGTGTGTGTGTGTTTGTGTGTGTGTGTGTGTGTGTGTGTGTGTGTGTGTGTGTGTGTGTGTGTGTGTGCGTGTGTGTGTGTGTGTGTGTGTGTGTGTGTGTGTGTGTGTGTGTGTGTGTGTGTGTGTGTGTGTGTGTGTGTGTGTGTGTGTGTGTGTGTGTGTGTGTGTGTGTGTGTGTGTGTGTTAACAAAATATTTGTAATAGTCACATCACTTAAGAGTGCGAATCCTGTCTCATTATCAAGTGTTGTCACAATATTCAGTAAAATTCGTTCAGAATCTGTGATTTCCTTATAGTGTGAACAAAGTATTCTGAAAAAAGACTGACAACACTTACTAGAGCTCTCGACACCTTTCAGAAAGATTCGGTCATGAGGTGCAGATGTGAGCTATTTTGAGCGAAAGGATCTGAAAGGTTGAATACTTTTAAATGGGTGGCTATAGTCTCGGTAATGAATGATTACACACTCAGACATTGAGGTCTCTGAAGTCTTTGTGTAACATTTGTCGAAGTTTTTCGAAGTTATGGTGGCGGCACACGATCTCGGTTACGATATTTTGTTTTTCGAATTTTCAAATGTCAAATTACTCTTGCGTCATATCGTGAGAAGCTGAATGATGAACTAAGAGAAATTAAACCTAATATACGAATGTCAGACACATCGCTGAGATGCTCTTCAGAGCCATTTACACGGTCAAACAGTTTGACAAACCCGGTTTGTCAGACAAGTGTTTGAAGTGATGTTTGACCGTGTGAATGGGGTATTTGGTCGTCAAACACGTTTGTCGAACGTGTTTGACAACCAAATACCCTATTCACACGGTCAAACATCACTTCAAACACTTGTCTGACAAACCGGGTTTGTCAAACTGTTTGTCCGTCTAAATGCCCCTTTACGGAAGTCTAGATTATCATCACCGAAGTCGTCTCCACTCAAGCTGAGTAGGAAAAGCAAGTAGCATGTTAGCATAGTGTGCCACTAGCTTTAGACTAATCAGGTCTTCATTAGTCATATGGACCATGGCGCAGTCTTCGCCAGTACTTGTAGAGTCTCCAGATGTTGTTGTGGGTCTTCTGCGGTCTTCCTCTGTAAGACTTGAAACTCTCTTGTAGGTACAATCTGTTGCGTCTGTGATTTGGTCGCTTGTAGTCGCCAGTGGGGAGGGGAGCGGGGGAGAGGGGGGGAGAGATCTGTGTGGAGGAGGGGGGGCAGGGGGTCTCAGAGAGGGGGGAGGGGGGTCTCAGAGAGGGGGGAGGGGGTTCTCAGAGCCTCTTTCTCCCGCAGAAAGTCTTTTTCAGTCTTCTCTTTGAGAAACCCCAGTGTCATTAGAATCTAATAACTAATGATATTGTTGAGTATTTTTACTAGTGAAAACCATAACTTCTGCATACTCGGTATAAATCAAAAAACCCTAAGGCTGGTTTTTCTTTTTTTGTAATTTTTTGGTGCAAAAATTTATTTAAAATACTTAAATGGCAATAAACGTCCTAATGTAGAGATTACATAAGACTTATTACAGTGTTTTGAAGTTTCAATAAATGAGACTGCAACTGTCAGCCTGCATCGATCGAAGCTGTTAACTGTAAACACAAGTCCACTCACGGCAGTCTGTCAGCTAAGCCATGCCCACTTTGTTGAAAAATGGGCGGAGCCTGTGTGTCAGTTTAACGTGAACAAGGAACTTAGTCCCACTTGTTTGTTTGTTTGTTTGTTTGTTTGTTTGTTTGTTTGTTTGTTTGTTTGTTTGTTTGTTTGTTTGTTTGTTTGCTTGTCTGTCTGTCTGTCTGTCTGTCTGTCTGTCTGTCTGTCTGTCTGTCTGTCTGTCTGTCTGTCTGTCTGTCTGTTTGTTTGTATACTGGCATCATCAGAATCTCATTATTCAAAACAGGTTTGTCAAATCAGTATTAGCAACACGAGCTGATTTTTTTATCACTGTTTTCTGAGATCACGTGTTGGACTCGTGATATACAGTTGTTATCCTTCATGATAAGAGCCCAGAGTTCATATAATCCTTACACACACCCTTTGCCCAAGGGAGACAGTAACGGCTTACAGTGTTCTGCACCTTTCGTACACCCTGCTATAGGTAAGACCTGGTCGAAAGCTCTTGACACTCGTCACTACATCACCAAGTTGTTGTAGTTCACCAGTGTTTCTATCCTTGTAGATAATCTCGGGTGGTCGATCGGTTAGGTTACTGACCTAACATGAGGATAATGACCTCATGACCTTGAATCACCTGATAAGTACAACGAAAGACTAAAGTCAAGTCAACCCTACCGGAAGTTCCCCAAAGGTGGACAATGGATTGCGTGGATGACAGGTGGCTATGTGTGGATTGCGGGATGTGGATGCAGTTGGGCGGAGGGAGTGGTGGGAGAGGGTAAAGGGGCTATCACACTGGTCCTCCACGGAAGGGCTTATCACACTGGGCTTCCACGGGCTTCATCACCAGCGTCGACCGTTGAGAGTTCGTTAGGGAAAAAAACGGTTACGATATTTGAATTTTCAAATCTCCAAATATCAAACTATCTTTCCGTCATATATAGCAAAGCTGAATTATGAACTGAGAGATTCCAAACCTAGATGAATGTCAGACACACTGTTGAAATATTTCTAAAGAAGTCTAGATCTGTGTAAGCAAAGTCATATTCTAGTTATACAAAGGGAAGGCAGAGGTATGATGAGGGAAGAAAACTAGCTCAGTGTTATAATCCCTGACATTCGTTTTACAATTCTAGTACCTTAATCTAGATGCTGCCCATGGGGAAACCAGGTTAACTGGATAAAATCAGCTGTTATTAATCAGAATAGAATAACATATGGGCTAACTGGGATTACCTTAACGTCTTAATTTCATCAACTCTCCCCCTTCTCCCTCTTCCTTCTTCTCCCACATCCTCCCCTCTCCTCCCACTTCCCTTTCTTCCCCCTTTCCATACATTGAATCACCCCCCTTCTTTCTTTAAAATTTATTACACAATTGATAACAACACACTGTCCACTGAATACACAGTTCATCATAGGTAGGGTGCATTCACTGAGATGTGTATGCGTATTTCATATACATATGCACATCTTGTGAATGTATGAGTGTGCGTGGTTGGGCCCACACACACTCATAAGTCAAATCACCCACCAAACGAGCTCAAACCAAAACCCGTGGGAGCTTAACTCCCAAATTAAACAGAACAGAACCCATTCCATTCTCCCCATCCCCCCCCCATTCTCCTCCTCCCCATTCCTCCTTTTTACCCTTCCCCTCCTCCTTCTCCCATCTCCTCTCTCCTCCTCCTCCCCCCTTTCTTTTCACCCTTTGCCTCTCCTTCTCCCACCTCCTCTTTCCTCTCACCTTCCCCTTCCTCCTCTTCCTCCTCACCCTCTCCTCCTCCTTCACCCTTCCCCTTACTCCCCTCCTTCCCCTTCCCCTTCCTGCCCATCCCACTCCTCCTCCTCACCCTATCCCTTCCCTCCTCGTTCGCCTTCTCCCACCTTCTCCATCCTCCCCCTTCCCACTCCCCACTTCCCTTTCCCCCACCTCCCCTTCCCCCTCCTCCCCCTTCCCCCTCTTCCTCTTTTCCCCCTCCTCCCTTCCTCCCTCACTTCTTCCTCCCTCTTCCCTCCGTCTCCCCCTCCCCTCTCCTCCTCTCCTACTTCTCCCACCTCCTCTTTCCTCCCACCTTCCTCTTCCTTCCCCTTTCCCCCCATTCCTATTCTCCCCAATCCCCCTCCTACCCCATTCCCTCGTATGTGAATAAAATTGCCTGGCGGCAGCCAAACATGACGGGCTTGCAAAACTACACCCTCCTGCTGGGCTTTTAATCAGATGAGAGATGAAATAGTTATGAAATCATTGAGGAAAGTAACTATTTGCACAACTCTTTTTCCTGAAACTTCAGTATGGAGAGGCATATAAACTGTCCGAACTGAAGTTCCGTTGTAATTCGTTGTTTGTTTTAGCCTTTTCGTGTACGCATGTATACACACATACACACACATTCAATATACATGCATACATACACACAAGCATACATTCATATTTACACACATGCATGTACACACACATCAGTCTATGGGTACACACATACATACATACATACATAGCCTACATATGCACAGTACTTACATGCATGCATACGTATACGCACATACACACATACATACTCTAAAGCGACACACACACACACACACACACACACACACACACACACACACACACACACACACACACACACACACACACACACACATACACACAGTACTTGCATGCATACGAATAAGGACATACAGCACATACATATATACATACTCTAAAACTACACACACACACACACACACGTACAAACACACACACACACACACACACACACACACACACACACGTATATATATATATATATATATATATATATATATATATATATATATATATATATATATATATACACTATAATAAAGTAGTAGCTCTGTCTGTCTGTTTGTCTGTCTGTTTGTTTGTTCACGAACTCCTCCTAGGGTTTTGGAGATAGACCCCCATAACCATATATACTTGGATAACTATGTTTTGTTTAAAAATATATATTTTGGTTATGGTTAAGGGTTAAAGTTAGGTGGGGTATGGTTAGGTTAGGAATTATACACGAACTCCTCCTAGGTTTTTGCAGATAGACCCCTATAACCATATACATTCTGAAACCTTATAACCCAAGGTACTTGGATAACTATCTTTCATTTGTATCTACTATAATAAAGTAGTAGCCTCTGTCTGTCTGTTTGTTCACGAACTCCCCCCCAAAACCATATATATTCACCATAACCCAGGCTACTTGGATAAGTCTATTTTATTTCCAAACGGCGTCTCCCTCCTCAAATTGATTTTTTTTTAATTAGCCCCACCCCACCCCCCTACCCCCACCCCCATCACCCAGTCACGCCCACTCACCCTGCCCAGTCACCGCCCTCGCTGGTCTCGATGTGGATCGTCATCCCATTCCACAATACACGTCAATACAGATGTGCCATTTCCCTCCTCTCCCATGCAACCAATCCCTCCACCCAATCATCCAGCATCAACTCACTCATCATCCTCATCATCCACCACCGTTCGTTCTGGCCAATCAAAAGGCCCCTGTTCATTCAACCCATCCACTCATGACTGAGTTTTTTTTTTTTTTTTTTTTTTTTAGAAAGAGAGAAAGAGAGCGTGAAAATGTTTATTAAAAGAAAATCTCCCATCTCTGTCCCACCTCTCTCCCCTCTCTCATCTCGCATCAGTGCTCTCCCTTTTCTACCCTCCCCCTCTCTCTCTCTCTCTCTCTCTCTCTCTCTCTCTCTCTCTCTCTCTCTCTCTCTCTCTCTCTCTCTCTCTCTCTCTCTCTCTCTCTCTCTCTCTCTCTCTCTCCCTATCAAAGAGATAGAAAGAGAGAGAGAGAGAGAGAGAGAGAGAGAGAGAGAGAGAGAGAGAGAGAGAGAGAGAGGGTGAGATCGCATCTGACACATCTTTTCTTCTACAGTATTTTCTTTTATTCTTTTCTTTCTCTCTTTCCCTCTTTGTTTTCTGTCCACATTTTTCTGTCCGCTATTTTTTCTGCATACTCTCCCTTTTCCTCTCCATCCTTTTTCCTTCCTCGCTTCTCTCTTCTTCCCTCTCCTCTTTCTTCTCTCCCCTCTTCCTTTTCCTCTTTCCCCTCTCCGCCTCCTCTCTTCCCTCTTTTGCTCTTCCCCTCTCCCCTCTCCCCCATCCCTTCCTCTTCTCCCTCTCCCCTCTTACTTCTTCTTTCCCCCTCTCCCCTCACTCCTCTCTCCTTTCCCCTCACTCCTCTCCCCTTTCCCCTCTCCCTCCTCCCTTCCTATTCTTCTCTCTCCCAACTCCCCTCTCCCCTCACTCCTCTCCCCTTTCCCCTCTCCCTCCTTCCGTCCTATCCTTTCCTCCCCCAACCCTCCCTCTCTCTTCTTCCCTCCTCTTTCCCTTCCCGCCACTCTCCTCCCTATTTTCCCACTTTCCTTCTTTCCCCTCAGTCCCAATCCTTTCGTCACTTGTTTCCCCTCAGTCCCAATCCTTCCGTCACTTGTTTCCCCTCAGTTCCAATCCTTCCGTCACTTGTTTCCCCTCAGTTCCAATCCTTCCGTCACTTGTTTCCCCTCAGTCCCAATCCTTTCGTCACTTGTTTCCCCTCAGTCCCAATCCTTTCGTCACTTGTTTCCCCTCAATCCCAAACCTTTCGTCACTTGTTTCCCCTCAGTCCCAATGCTTTCGTCACTTGTTTCCCCTCTCCCTCTTTCCCATATTCCTTCTTCTATCACCTCCCCCTCTCCCCTCTCCTCCTCTCCCCTCTCCTCCTCTCCCCTCTCATCCCCTCCCCTCTCATCCCTTCCTTATTCCCCTCTTTTAACTCCTCTCTTCACCCTTTTTTCTCTTTTTTTTGTTTCATCCTTTGAATCCCTTCCCCCTTTTCTCCCCCCTTTCTCCCCCTTTCTCCCCCCTTTCTCCTCCTTTCTCCCCCTTTCTCCCCTTTTCTCCCCCTCCCTTCTCCCCTCCTCACTTTCTCTCACCGTCCCTTTACATATAGAGTTCCCGTGTCCTTCGATGTAATCTTTTGTTTTTTCTTTTATTATTATTATCATTATTATCATTTTTAAAAGATTTTTTATGAACTACATAAATATGTATATATATATATATATATATATATATATATATACATATATATATGTATATATACAGTATATATATATATATATATATATATATATATATATATATATATAATAGAAATGAAAAATCAATCAACTATCCAATAGAAAATCCAAATAGAAATAAAATTGAATAAAAAATTAAAAGAGAAAAACTAGACCAACGAAACAGAATTGTATAAAGAATGAAAAATAAAATGAAATCAAACAAAATAAAAACGAAAAAAAAAGAATGAAATGAAATTAAGTAAAAGATGAATAATAAAATGAAATGAAATTAACTAAAAGGTGAATGGAAAATAAAATATAAAGTAAAATAAAAACGAAGTAAAACAAGATAGATTAGCATAGCGGGAAAAAAAGAAATTAAGAGTCCGAGGAATTAAATCCAATTCTGATGTTCCTCCTACAACGACCTCTGACTTACCTAATTAATTCATCTTTAATCCCTAACTTATTCACCTAATTCATCTCTGTTAATACTACACCCGTGTTTCTCCTCTTCCTCTTCCTCTTTCTCTTCCTCCTCCTCTTCCTCTTCCTCTTCCTCTTCCTCTTTCTCTTCCTCTTCTACTTCCTCTTCGTCCACATCCTCTTCCCCTATGTCCCTCACTTTCTCCTCCACCTCGTCCTTCTCCTTGTCCTCATTCTCTTCCTCCTCCTCCTCCTCCCTCTCATTCTTTTCTTCATCTTCTTCTTCCTCATCTTCCTGCTCCTCCTCCTGTAGATAGTCATCCTTATCCTCATCCTTATCCTATTTCTCCTCCTCCTGTACTTCCTCATCCTCACCCTGGTCTTATTCATCCCCTCATTCTACTCCTCCTTTCCCCTACATATACACGTCTTCGTCCTCGTCCTCGTCCTCATCCTCGTCATCGTCATCGTCATCGTCATCGTCATCATCATCGTCGTCGTCCTCGTCCTCGTCCTCGTCATCGTCATCGTCATCGTCATCGTCATCG
>NC_134813.1:10684343-10689343 GCF_046742065.1 Oratosquilla oratoria
TGAAATATTTGAAGGATGCAGTGGTATTGAACGGGTTTATGACTAATGGCTCAGAGTCTTCAGCTGAATAAAGTCTTTTACTATTAACCAGAATAGAATATTTGAAGGATGCAATCGTATTGAACGGGTTTATGACTTTATTCTGAACAATGAACACCCAGTAGTCCGAGTAATTCGTCGCATGGCATGGAATAGAAATAGGCATAGTCGAAAGCCAAAACGCGTTTTCACACCTCCTGGTGCTTCTTCAGTGGCAACTGAAGTAATGGAGATTCCATGAAGATCAGCAACTTTTACACCCGGTAATGTGGGTTAGATGAGAAGGTGGATGGTGATTGGCTGGATTGCTGCTGGTTAGGTACGGTCTGCACCTCTCAGCCAATGGGAGAACAGACCGTAAAATTTTCTTAATAATAAAATCATCCAATTTGTATAATCCATGACTTAGATTTAAATCATTAACAAATGTATCCTTGATCAGACTGGAATCTATGATATTTCTGTTCTAATAAGAATTACACTTCTGTTTCTTCACATTCTCGCATTAATCCTCATCCTTGAAAGTGCCGACAAGATTGACGAGTTAAACACCATATGAGGACGGAGCCTTTATTTGTACGACGTTTCGCTTATTACAGCTTTTTCAAGTACAAGTTGAGATACAAATGCTTGAGATTAAATAAGGGGAAAGGAGGGAACGGGGAGAGAAAAGGGGGGAAGGAAGAGGAGGAGGAGGAGGAGGAGGAGGAGAAGGGGGGGTATCTCAAGCATTTGTATCTCAACTTGTACTTGAAAAAGCTGTAATAAGCGAAACGTCGTACAAATAAAGGCTCCGTCCTCATATGGTGTTTAACTCGTCAATTAATCCTCTTCCCGCGTTCCAGCGTCTCTTCTTGCATCCATCCGAGGATCAGTCCTACTTCTTGCATCCATCCTCATCCACCCACCTATCCACTTCATCCCTCCGACCTCTCGGGATCCTTACAATCACATTCCAGATCAGCGCTCATGACGGTTTCACTTATTGTCGTCATGTAAATTCTTACCCCTCACACACACACACACACACACTCTCTCTCTCTCTCTCTCTCTCTCTCTCTCTCTCTCTCTCTCTCTCTCTCTCTCTCTCTCTCTCTCTCTCTCTCTCTCTCTCTCTTCCCCTTCTCTCTCCCTCTCTCTCTCACTCTCTCTCCTCTCTTACTCTCTCTCTCTCTCTCTCTCTCTCTCTCTCACCCTCTCTCCCCCTCTCTCTCTCTCCACTCTCTCTCTCTCTCTCCTCTCTCATCTCTCTCTCGTCTCTCTCTCTCTCTCTCTCTCTCTCTCTCTCTCTCTCTCTCTCTCTCTCTCTCTCTCTCTCTCTCTCTCTCTCTCTCTCTCTCTCTCTCTCTCTCTCTCTCTTTCTCTCTCTTTTAGCATTCAAGGTGTCTGTCTACGCGCTACGCGGTCCATACTGCGCCAGAAGAAGGATAATAGTAATGATTATCGTTTCTTTCTTCGAATAGATATCAATTTTCTATTATAAAAGAGTGGTACGTTGACTCTGGTTCATAGAGATGGCACCAAAACCTGCCATGAAATGTTTATTATGTCAAATCTATGCAGTCAACACAAGGTCATGTTGCATGTGTGCGACATATTTTGCTATCATCTCCCTTCGCTGGTATCCGATACTCAGCGTGTCTGTCATCTCCCTTCGATGCCTAGCGCGCATACACACATAGGCTACAATCTGGTACTCTGACGTCGTCGCCGATCTCGCAAGGAAAAGTTCATTGGTCACGTGACCCAGCTCATCAACTTTTCCTGAGCCCTTTGTACATATATATGTATGTATGTATGTATGTATGTATGTATATATATATATATATATATATATATATGTATATATATACACATATATACGTATATATATATATTTATATATATACATATATATGTATATATATATATATATATATATGTATATTATGAATTGGAGCTTACCGTGTATATTGTAGACCAGAACGCTGTCTGGCAGACTAAAGCCAACAACAACCACCAAACTTTACTTTATCCACTAAATGTAGTGTTTAACCTTACATCCTACAACTTTAATCTTCCGTGGGGAAAAGGAATTAACATAAATTGTTCACTCTGTGTTCAGAATAATGATTGAACAGATTTGGCCCAAAAATCGTCGAACACAGTTCATCATGTTCTCATTTCGTTCAAGTGTCAGACACGAATTGAACGTTGAACATTTTTTCATTGGTGATCGTAAAACGCTTACACCTACCTCCCCTCCTCCCCCACCTTCTCCTCCTACCCCTCCCCCTCCCCTCCTACCCCATTCCCACCCCCTTCCTGTCACGAACACACACACACACACACACACACACACACACACACACACACACACACACACACACACACACACACACACACACACACACACACACACACACACACACACACACACACACACACACACACACACACATATTCTCTCTCTCTCTATACCTGCTCCTCCTCTTCCTTCTGCTTCTCCTACCTCCTCCTCCTCCTCCTCCTCCTCCTATCTCCTTCTTCTCCCCTTCCCCCTCCCGTCCTCTTCCACTTCTTTGTCATTCTCCCCCTGTGCTTCCTCCTTCACTTCCTATTCCATTTCCCCCCACGTTCCTCTCCCCCCCTCTTCCCCCCACGGCCATTTTACACACATTACCAGACCCGCTATTGTCTTCCCCTACATACATAAACACACACACACACACACACACACACACACACACACACACACACACACACACACACACACACACACACACACACACACACACACTCATAAACACACATGTATAGTTTACATAAATTCACTTTCATTTCTTTTTTTTTTCCTCTCCGTCCCTTCCCTCCCCCTCCTCCCACTCTCCCTTCCCCTCCCCTTCTGCCAATTCCCCCTCCCATTCCCTCCCTATCCCTCCCACCCATTCCGTCACCACCCTCCCTTCCTCCTTTCCTCACTTCCTCCCTCCCTTCTTCCCTTCCTCCTTTCCTCCCCTTCTCCTCCCTTCCTTCTTCCCTTCCTCCCTTCCTCCCTTCCTCCCTTCCTCCCTTCCTTCCTCCCTTCCTCCCTTCCTTCCTCCCTTCCTCCCTTCCTTCCTCCCTTCCTCCCTTCCTCCCTTCCTCTCTTCCTCCCTTTCTCCCTCCCTTCCTCCCTTCCTCCCTTCCTCCTCTCCCTTCTCCTCGCTCCTTGAATTTCCTCTTCCCTTCCCTTCCTCTAAGCCTTCCTCTCATCTTTGTTCCCTCTTCCACCTTCTTCTTCCTCTCCTCCTCTTCCACCCCTTTCCTTCCTTCTCCTCATCTCCACCTCCTCCCTCCTCTCCTGTGGCATATCTTCAAGCACGCATCTACAACTCCTCCTTCATAACCACAACCGCATCCACCACCGCTGCCATCATCATCATCATCATCATCATCATCATCATCATCATCATCATCATCATCATCATCATCATCATCATCATCATCATCATCATCATCATCATCATCATCATCATCATCATCATCATCATCATCATCATCATCATCATCATCATCATCATCATCGTCGTCGTCGTCGTCATCATCATCATCATCATCATCATCATCATCATACCATCACCATCATCATCATCATCATCATCATCATCATCATCATCATCATCATCATCATCATCATCATCATCATCATCATCATCATCATCATCATCATCATCATTTTTTTTTTTTTTTCTTCTTCAACTTTTAAATCATCACGAGAGACAAGTGCAAGCGGAGTTCCAGCTTCGCATTGCCTGCCTTTGCTTAGCTTCGCTTCGCTTTGGATAGTTTGCTTGTCATGCTACCCCAAGTGCACGTCTACTGGCGGTTGCCGCCTCTTCTATTGTCTCCGCATGGCTTGGCTTGGCTTGGCTTGGCTTGGCCTCGCGTGGCGGCGCCCACCGCACCGCAGGCGAAGACGGGAACCTTAGCTCGCCATGCAGCAACTGTGTGCGTGTGTGTGTGTGTGTGTGTGTGTGTGTGTGTGTGTGTGTGTGTGTGTGTGTGTGTGTGTGTGTGTGTGTGTGTGTGTGTGTGTGTGTGTGTGTGTGTGTGTGTGTGTGTGTGTGTGTGTGTGCGTGTGCAATTAGTTGTCATGCAACTGTTTACCAGAGTTTCTATCAAGTCCAACTTCGGATCTTGTTCTTTGCTAAAAAAAAAAAAAAAAAAAAAAAAAAATAATAATAATAATAATAATAATAATAATAATAATAATAATAATAATAATAATAATAATAATAATAATAATAATAATAATAATAATAATAATAATAACAACTAATCAATGAAATCTTTCATACTATTTGCTTTTCCTACTTCGCTTGAGTAGAAACAACTTCAGTAACAATATTCCAGACTTCAGTAAGAACAAATCAACACTGTCTAACATTCTCTTAATCCGTCATTAAGCTTCTCGCTAGCAAAAGCAAGTAGCATGCTAGCGAAAAATGCTTAGTGTGCCACAACCTTTAGTCTTAATTCAACCTGCAAGCAATTTATTTAATTCGATTAAAAAGTAAAAATGTTGAATCCATCTTAATCTTCTCAGAATGAACCTGTTGGTCTTATAACTTTGTTATGCGTTCTGGATGTTGCTAAGTAACTATTCAACTAACGGGAGCAACCCTCATCCCAATTTCCCTTCCCTTCCCTTCCCTTTCCTTCCTTTCCCTTCCCTTCCCTTCCCTTCCCTTCATAACTGTAGGGTCCTCCAGTACTCGTACTGGTTTTAAATACGCTCAACTTTGCTTAATTTTAGAACTAATACAAGAGCTTATCTCTGCTCATTAAGGGTTCTACGAGTGTGTGTGTGTGTGTGTGTGTGTGTGTGTGTGTGTGTGTGTGTGTGTGTGTGTGTGTGTGTGTGTGTGTGTGTGTGTGTGTGTGTGTGTGTGTGTGTGTGTGTGTGTGTGTGTGTGCGCTGAATGACAAGAGCCACGCTA
>NC_134813.1:10704343-10709343 GCF_046742065.1 Oratosquilla oratoria
TTTGTTATTGCTGCCGCCAGGTGATTTAATTAAAAGTGATGAGAGATCAATTGCTCAATTTACGATAGGGTTTGAGGAACTAATTCTGAGTCGAAAAAATCGTAGGTCGTGTGTGTGTGTGTGTGTGTGTGTGTGTGTGTGTGTGTGTGTGTGTGTGTGTGTGTGTGTGTGTGTGTGTGTGTGTGTGTGTGTGTGTGTGTGTGTGTGTGTGTGTGTGTGTGTGTGTGTGTGTGTGTGTGTGTGTGTTTGTTTGTGTACATATATATGCGGCACCCCGAGGAATTTAAAACCTGTATATATATATATATATATATATATATATATATATATATATATATATGTATATACTGTATATATATATATATATGTATATATATATATATATATGTATATATATATGCATATATATGTATATATATATATATATATATATATATATATATATATACACATGTCAAACACTTCGTAGCTTCGAAAAATCGTAAATCAAATGATCGTAAGTCGAGGAATGGATGTACATTATATTATGTCGGTGTTGTAGAATTTGACCAACTTTTGATCTTTGAACTGAAGGTATTATGGTGGTATACAAGTGGTACAGTACAAGGTGGTATACAAGTGGTATGGTACAAGGTGTGGCTTTTGTTGTGCTGACTGCTGTCGCGTGATTTTATTCATAAAGGAGAGAACACTAATAATTTAATTCCTCTTCTGTTACTTGGTATTCCATGCCCTCCTCTTCCGCCTCTTCCTCCTCCTCCTCCTCCTCCTCCTCCTCCTCCTCCTCCTCCTCCTCCTCCTTCTCCTCCTCCTCGTCCTTATTCTTCTCCTTATCCTTCTCTTCTTCTTCTTCTTCTTCCCCTTCCTCCTCCTCCTCCTCCTTTTCCTCCTCCTCGTCCTTATTCTTCTCCATATCCCTCTCTTCTTCTTCTTCTTCTTCTTCTTCTTCTTCCCCTTCCTCCTCCTCCTCCTCCTTTTCCTCCTCCTCGTCCTTATTCTTCTCCATATCCTTCTCTTCTTCTTCTTCCCCTTGCTCCTTCTCCTCCTTCTCCTTCTATCTCCCCCCCCGATCCTCCTCCTCCTCCTCCTCCTCCTCCTCCTCCTCCTTCTCCTCCTTCTCCTTCTATCTTCCCCTCCCCGATCCTCCTCCTCCTCCTCCTCCTCCTCTGTTCACCCCCTCCATACTGCCCCTCCACTTTGCATATCTATAATTACTGTGCAACTTTTTCACTCCCTGCTTCTCCTCTCACTAAAGAGGTCTTCCTCTCACCTCGAACCTCATCCTCATCCTCAATCTCAACCTTGAGCTTACACTCAAGTTGAGGACCTCACACTTAAAGTCAAATCTCGTACCTTAATAGGTAAATTAATAAACAAATTAATAAGTAAATAAATCAGTTAAAAATAAATAAATCTACCTCATTCTTCAGTTGCCCCCTCAACCTCTGCCTCACGTCAACCTCATCCTAAACCTGTTTCTCATACTTGAAACGTGTTCCTCAACTTTTATCTCACACTTAAGATTTACTCATCAATTCGTATTTTACACTTCGGCCCTACTCTCGACATCATCTTCAACTTTGTCCTCAACTTCTCCCTCAATCTCAACCCTCACCTCAGAATCATATTTCATCTCCATTTCATCTTCGTCTCATATTTGAGTGATGTACCTCAATCTCTACTTCACACCTCAACTTTGGCTTGAGGTTCATTTCAACATGGATGAATCTCAAGAATTATATTTTCCTATAGTGAATAAAATCACTTGACGTTAGTCAGAATAGAATATGTAAAGCATAGTACGATAACAAAGATGATTAGATAACATAATGATTATATTAATTAGAAAAGATTTAAGATAATATAATTATATAGTGAAATATGAAAAATATATAAAAATAAAAGAGGATTGGATGTACTTATAGATTCGAAGACTGATATAGCTGATTGAGTGTTTAGATTAAATTGTGTAACTATAATACTTTGACTATAATATAGACAGAGAATAACTCTAGCGACAAAGAGGTTTGTACATTTATTTCAGTATTTTGTCAGCAATAAACAGCGTTTCTATCTTGGGGAGAACATCGCAAAAAGCTCAGTCTCGTATCATAAAACAATATTGAGTGACTGGTCGGCAGGGATGTCAGTTTTGCTATGTCTGTTATACAAGGGTCATTTCAAGGACTTTTTTTTCCCTCATTTTTTTTCATCTTCATCTTCAGGTTCGTCATCTTATTCTTATTCTTCTTCTTTTTCCTCCTTTGTGTCTGTTTTACAAGGGTGGCTCCAAGGACTTTTTTTTTTTTCCTCATTTTTTTCATCTTCATCTTCATGTTCGTCATCTTCTTCTTAGTCTTCTTTTTCCTCCTTTATGTTAAGGGTCGATCCAAGGACTTTTTTTTTCCTCACTTTTCTTCATCTTCATCTTCATGTTCGTCATCTTCTTCTTCCTCCTCTTCCTCTTCCTCATCTTCTACTTCTTTATAAATTGCTTGTTAATGTACCAGGTAATGATCATTCTGACCGCAAGTTTTATTGACATCTCTAGCATCATATATATAATGCTCATTATTGTATTATCTTAAATATTTTCTAATTAATATCATCCTTATGTTATTTAATCATCTTTGTTATCGTACTATGCCTTACATATTCTATTCTGATTAACGTCAAGTGATTTTATTCACTCTAGGAAGATGTCATTCTTGAGACTCATCCATGTTGAAATGAACCTCAAGCTAAGGTTTCCCAGCAATCACCCTTTCCCCCCATTTCATCTTAGCTCCTCATGGATGACGGGTCATCCCTGTATTCCGCCCACTGCCCCGAGCCAGAAGCAATGTAGCAAGACACAGTACATCCACAGCAAGGCCGCTTCATTAAATCGGCGACCCCACCCCTTCTCCGTCCCCTTATGCAGAAAAAGCGAAGGCGGGGTGAAATCCCTTCGGACTGCGTCAAAATATCATTCATACATAAACACCATCTCCCCTCATCCCTTGTCTTTCCCTTCCTTGCATAACAGTATCATCTATACACAGTCACTCACCACTCATCCCTATCTCCTGCCTTCTCCCTTCCTTGCTCAACAGACAATCCCCTCTTAACGCCCCCTTCACCCCATCCATCCATCTCATCCTCGGTCGTCCCCTCAAGTTCACTCCCCACACCTCTGCCTTCAACACCTCTTTTACTAATCTTCATCACTCATTTTTTTCCATTAATCAGTTATAATCCAGCTGAGAAACAAGATTTATTCAATTACTAAAACATGTAAATAAACTCACCACCCCACTACCACGAAGTGGGAAGTGAGAAACTCCTGAAAGGGGCAACCCCTGTCAGTGGCAGCAATTTTTTTTTTTTTTTTTTCCGATGTTTGGGTCTTCTCCCCGCTTGGCCAGGGCTGCCGGGAATCGAACTCACGACTACCCGCTCATGAGTTTGATTCTGTATCCACTGGGTTACCACACAGCCCTAGATAAATAGGTAAATGAATGACTAAATACACAGATAAAGAAAATGCTTTGTAACGTTGGGGGGTACATGTGCACAAAGCTATGAGCCACAGCTATAGATCAAGGTATACACAGTCCACCCAGCCACGTTTCTATTGGAGCACTTTGATTGCTCTGGAATTAAAACTCAACAAGATTATGATTTTCCTTTTCTAAATCCAAATTGGTTGTTTGCCGACATCGTCCTCTCCACGTATACATATGTGTATACGTATTTGCGTGAATGTGTGATTCATCACGGTCTCAGATCACGTGTTGGAATCGTTGTAAAAAGCTGGTAGATGATCTGGTGGAAAGAGGGATAGAGGACGAGTGTTGTATTTTTATGGGTTAGTTATTTACAAACATAATACCCGAAGGTGAGTGAGTAGCATAAGTTCGTTCTCCGCGCTATATCTATAAACTATGGCCGGGGGCCCGATTACATTGCTGATTTGTTGAATTTTGTAACCTAAGTGAGATATGCAGAGATTCGATATTGCTTACGAAAACAATATTGCCAATAGACTTGTAACAACGAATCTGATTGGGGAAAGGGTGAAGGAAGAGAAAATTTAATTGGTTCACGATTGTAAGATCACGCCCTTTGGGGAGGATCATAAATACGAAATCACTTCGTCACTGCAAAACTCACCTAGGACCTAGCATGCTTGTTCACGGGGGATTCCTTGAGCGTACCTCCGAGAACCAAACTGTATAAGAATTAACGGAAGAAAGAAGAAAACTTTCTAACTTTCCTTTCCCCAATACGGAAAATTATAACAGAAGGCAAAAAGTAAAACTATATGAACTAGAAGAGGAATAATTGTGTATGTGTGTGTGTGTGTGTGTGTGTGTACGCGCGCGTGCGCGTACGTGTATGTGTGTGTAATTGCGCCCCAGTTTCAACATAACCCGTGTGTAACCGCCATATATATATATGTATGTACATATATAAGTATATATATATCTATATATATATATATATATATATATATATATATATTGATAAGTATTTTAGAAAAATTATTTGGATGATGGAGAACATAAACACAGGGGAAGGCTCGGAACCCTAAACACTCTAACGTTTCGTTCGCGTAGAACTTCTTCAGAGAGTGTATGTTGAACTGCAATTGAAGTTTATGTACTAAATCTAATTATCTTTTCGGACACTTGGGAAAGGTCGTTTTTCTGGCGTGTTTTAGAATTAAAATACTAGTTTCTTTAGCTAAATTGATAAACCCTCCTCGATGATTCGATGAATTATTAGTTGAAATATATGCTGATTCAACAATTCTTCTAGTGAATTTATCAAAACCTTTATGTAGCACTTCAGCTTCTCTCCAGTTTGGTAAATGATCGAATTTTTCCGCATGAACTACTAAAGAATTAGATGTCCTATGTGCTTTTATGTCGTTTTTATGTTCATAAATTCTTTTTACTAATCCTCTTGGCGAATCGTCAAGAGGATTAGAAAAAAAATACAGTACGAAAACCCTT
>NC_134813.1:10721843-10726843 GCF_046742065.1 Oratosquilla oratoria
ACAAATTATATAAAGTTTTTTGTACCTTTGAATAGGGACTTGGCCTGTACACGTGCGGGTGATCAGACACTTTCTTTTAGGTTGAAAATCACCTTTCAGGAATTGATACTTCCCAGCTGTTTCTTGTTCATAGAATCTACCCTTATGCAGTACTGTTTCCAGCCTTCCTGGAAATCAATTATAACTTAATAATAAATATATAATAAAATAGGTGAATAAACAAATGAAAATAGAAATAAGAAATATATGAAATAGAATATAAACATAGAAAAATAAAGATAAAAATGCAATAAAATCACTGTCGCCAGCTAATTATTGGTTGTCAGTCGTTGGACTCGTATCTGAAGACTGTTTGGAAATCCTCTCAGGATCCAGGCTCGGACCTACATACAGGATGAAAAAAAAAAGATCCACAGATACTCAAAAAGAGTGAATTCATTTTTGTAACACCCTTTATATATGTTAATATGTATATAGATTCATTCATACAGGAGTATATACATATAAGATATTCATACATATAAGAGTATGTGTATACAGGGTGTTCCCAAAATGTACTCACATTTCGTGAGTATTCTTGTGACACCCTGTGTACACATTAGTCCCTTTTTTTAACTTTTCGTTGCGAATATTAGAAATTCCCATATAAAGAGAGAATTTTCTGTAAAATGAGTTAAAGGGATGAGAATCTGTTCACAATGTGCCTCCGATTCGATTCCTGTCTTGCCAAGGACCAGACGGTCTCTGTTTAGTCTATGCCCCCTTTTGTAACATTGTGAAGTTACGTTCCTGTCCCCATTAAGCAATTATACGCCTAATTTACTTTTCAGATGATTTAAGTCACACAAATCTGAATAAAATCGTCTGGCGTCAGTCATAATGATGATTTAAACGTCGAGGACTCTCCCTATCAGGAGGCTAGAACGGTGCCCCTCACAGAGGACTCCGTAACGTGGAATTAAATGATCCCCTTGGTTCAACTCTGCCACCGGCGAGTTCGAACCACCATCACCCCGACCTCCATCACATGTAGCGACGCTTTAGCCTTCTCGGCTAAGCAAGCCACAACCCTGAAGTTGATTATTGTTTAAGTAATGAACCAATTCAGTTGATTTCCATTCCATCGGGAATTTGGAAAGCGAGTTCATTAAATGGATTCATTAAATGGATTAATCTTTTAACCTGAAGGTTTTGCAAGGTTGAGATCGCCTATCGGTAAACTTGATCAAATGTGAAATATCTAATCTTGTTTTGGAAAAGTTGATTAAAGTTAATGTACCTCTTTGGACAATATAGATTAAAAAAGGAAATAAGCAAGAACTGGTTCGTCAATAGAGTGGTTCACGGTTGGGTTGCTTTAAGACAAGATTGGATAACTCTATGGATGGGGATGATGGATGGTAAAGGACATGGAACTGCCTAGTGTAGGCCTTATGGTCTCCTGTAGCCTCCTTCATTCTTATAAAACGTCAGTTATTCCATGTACCCACCCTCCACCTCTAGCTTTATGGATGGGGATGATGGATGGTAATGGACATGGAACTGCCTAGTGTAGGCCTTATGGTCTCCTGTAGCCTCCTTCATTCTTATAAAACGTCAGTTATTCCATGTACCCACCCTCCACCTCTAGCTTTATGGATGGGGATGATGGATGGTAATGGACATGGAACTGCCTAGTGTAGGCCTTATGGCCTCCTGTAGCCTCCTTCATTCTTATAAAACGTTAGTCATTCCACGTACCCACTCTCCACCTCTAACTTTATGGATGGGGATGATGGGTGTTGATGGACATGGAACTGCCTAGTGTAGGCCTTATGGTCTCCTGTAGTCTCCTTCATTCTTATAAAACGTTAGTCATTCCACGTACCCACCCTCCACCTCTCCTTGACTCCTGCCCACTGCCTTGGTCAAAAGCAATGGAGCAAGGCACAGCACCTCCACAGCAGGGCCCGACAGTCGAGCATGGGTTACCCCCACCGATTCATTTACGAAGATGGGTTACCCCCACCGATTCATTTACGAACATGGGTTACCCCCACCGATTCATTTACGAACATGGGTTACCCCCACCGATTCATTTACGAACATGGGTTACCCCCACCGATTCATTTACGAACATGGTTTACCCCCACCGATTCATTTACGAAGATGGGTTACCCCACCGATTCATTTACGAAGATGGGTTACCCCCACCGATTCATTTACGAACATGGGTTACCCCCACCGATTCATTTACGAAGATGGGTTACCCCCACCGATTCATTTACGAACATGGGTTACCCCCACCGATTCATTTACGAACATGGGTTACCCCCACCGATTCATTTACGAACATGGGTTACCCCCACCCCCACGAATCATGGGTTATTTTACGAACATGGGTTACCCCCACCGATTTATTTACGAAGAAGTATGATTTCATTTACGAAGATGGGAACCGATTCATAAATGAGTTACCCCCACCGATTCATTTGCATGGCGACCCTTTCTCCTTGCCCACATGTGATGAGAATATTCGCCCAAGGAGCTGTATCGTTTTGAACAAGGAGGTCTCATGTGCTGAAGAAAATTGCCTGGAGATAGCCAGGATAGTAAACGTAAAATTAAACAAGAAAATAAATGAACAAGCTAGGAACTAAATAAAAAAAAATAGATAAATTCATACCTATATACTAAGGGCCTCTTCCCTCGTATAAACCAAGGTATTAAACGTAAAAATAGATAAATGAATAAATGAATAGATGAATTAATGAATAGATAAAAATAAAGAAGATAGGGCTTCGTCACTTCACTCATAATCTTTCAAAGTGGGGTCCGCGACCCTCAGGAGTCCGTGAGGGCCATCTGGTTCCACTGGCGGAATGTTAGCCATAAATAGTGTACATTCATCCAGCGGCCTTTGTACTATATATCAAGAGTATCGGGTAAAAAGAGGTGTTTTATTTCTCTTATATTTGTGTATTGAGTATCTCTGTAGTTATATTCCTATTGTTATTCGATATTTTCTGGATGTCTCCCATTAGTGTCAACTAGCTGTGAGAGGAGTCCACGGCTTATTTTCTGTCATAAAAAAGGTCCTTTTTTATTTATTTATTTATTTATTTTTATTATTCATTTATTAATTTATTTATTTATTTATTTATATTATTTATTTATTTATTTACTTTTTTTTTTTTTTTTTTTTTTTTTTTTAAGCCCTTGTTTGACTGACGAGTGACCTTTGGGACTTTGGGATAGGACCGAAGTGATATCGAAGTAGGACGATGCATCGAGTTTGCTGAGAACGAGAGTGCCAACGAATGATTGGCACTGGGTGTCAGCGAGTTCTTGCAAGTGCCATTGAGTACTAACGAGTACCATTGAGTACTTGCTCGTTCCAGCGAGTCCCAACTCATACCAACTCGTACCAATTCGTACCATTTCATCTCAACTCGTCCCAGTGAGTCCCAATTCGTAACCAACACGTCACAATTCATACCAATTCATACCAATTTATCTTACCTCGTCCCAGCTCGTATCAACTCATTCCATCGAGCCCAGTACTCGTATTATCAAATTCCAGCGAGCACAAACGAGTACTACACGAGCGAGAAGAGGTCACAGGGGAGGAAATCGCCCAGGGGTGGGAAAGTGTCGTTGGGTGTGTTTGTTTGCGTCACAGGAAGGTGACGTAACATGTGATTGCCGGAGGAGTCACGTGGACAGGAGACCATCAGGGTCGTGTAGTATCGTTGACTCCAAGACCTAGATGACCTTTGAAGATTATTGACTGAACCGAAATATTTTTTTATCTATCTATTATCATTATACATATGTATATACATATATATATATATATATATATATATATATATATATATATATATATATATAATATGCTAATAAGAACACGGGTACGTGTGTTCACTTATGCAAAGTAGACCACTTGGAAAAAGAAACTAACGAAGCAGAGCGCTTTCGTATATTACATCTTCAGTGCAACAAGTACACAGTGATAGGAATACATAGACAATATATACATGATACAAAGGAACAAGGACAGTTTGAATAAGCGTAGCGACCAATTACCCCCTGGAGAGCGGAAGGTCATTGTCAATTATCTTACGATGGTCGGGCGACATCAGGTCACAGTCGCCAAGGGTCACTGTTTCTACTAATTATATAGGGCGACATTAAGTCAATTCGTTGGATTACATTTTACCTGATATTATCTTACTAATTTCTTGACAAATGAAATTATCAAGTTTGTACAAGCCTTTATGTAGGTTGGTATTTTGATTACTGGTGGTATAAATCAAACTGCATTCTATTAAATTTCTTGCTATTATGTTGTTGGTATAATAGATTGCCTGGGCATTACCCCAATCAACTGGATGATTATTTAATTCAATATGCTTGAATATACCACTAGAATGATTGCCATCCCTAACATTTTTCTTGTGTTGTTCAATTCTAATGTTTAAGGGTTTGGCAGTTTGACCTATGTAAAACTGATTACACATTTTGCAAGGAATTTTATAAATGCATCCTTTTTTAATTTCAGTACTATTGTTGATAAGTTTATGTTCTACTGTACTATCATGTTTAAAAACTACCTTTACGTTAAATCTTTTTAATAATTCTTTGATACTTAACAAATTTTCTTGAAATGGTAAAATTAAAACATTATGATAATTGAAAGGTGATTTAGGCTGAGGAGTTAAAAATGATTTCCTTGCAAAATTGTAAGCAATATCAAGGAATTGCTTAGGGTATTTTAATTCTAGCCCAAGAAATTAGTAAGATAATATCAGGTAAAATGTTAATCCAACGAATTGACTTAATGTCGCCCTATATAATTAGTAGAAAAACAGTGACCCTTGGCGACTGTGACCTGATGTCACCCGACCATCGTAAGATAATTGACAATGACCTTCCGCTCTCCAGGGGGTAAATTGGTCTCGCTACGCTTATTCAAACTGGTCCTTGTTCCTTTGTATCATGTATATATTGTCTATGTA
>NC_134813.1:10734343-10736843 GCF_046742065.1 Oratosquilla oratoria
AGTCTTTCAACGAAGTCTGCAGACCTTTTCAACATCCTCTCCAATTTTTCCACTCAGGACCTCAACCGTTTGGCTAACAACCTTGCTAAGTTGTAAGTTGGGGAGCCTCTAAAGGCAATGATGGGCCTGAGAGAGACCCCTTCCTTGTGAACTTTGGGGAATCCATAGAATTTGGAGATAATAGTTTCTCCCGTCTCATCTTTTTCCATTCTCGTTCGGAAATCACTCTAGTCTCCTTCAGCTTTTTCAATTTCACTTCCACCTTCCTTTGTAACCTCGTCGTCGGATCTACAGGTACTACTTAGTAGGTGTTAACGTTGGAGTAGTGCGATCGCTTTGTCTTTGTAATCTCCCTTATCCAAGATCACCGTCAATCGGCCTTTGTCACTCGAGAGTATCACGATAGACTGGTCCCGGCGTAATCTTGTCAAAGCCTTGGCTTCCTCCATGGTGAGATTGTGTCCTCACGCTGGTCTACTCAATGATCTTACCATGCGCAAAATCGTGTCCTGTTTCACCTCCTCACTACACGTCATCATCCTCACCCCTGTTTCCACTTCCGCCAGGAATTCTTCCTCTCTAACTCATCCTTGGACATTGACACTTAATCCTTTGGCAAGGGCCTTAGTCTCAGCCTCGCTAAGCGTCCTAAGCTCGATAGGTTCCTCATACACCTATCCCCTAACCCTCCTCGTGATGGAATAACTTCTGGGCTTCATCATTGTCTTTTTGCTTGTCTCCGGACCACGTCCCGTATTTTTTGCTTTTTAGGAAAACCATCTGCTACAATGCACTAGCTGGGGGATTTTATCTCCTAGGTTTATTTATTAACATTTATACGCTGCTTCTCCTTTGGATGTGATTGTTGATTTACTCTATTGGACTATTTAGTCTCTTCGGTTTGTGTATTTATTCTTTTATATTTATTTATCCCTCTATATTTAGTTTTACGGATTATGTATATATATGCACATGTATGTGTATATATGTGTCTATGTATATTTTATTGACTTTTTTGTGAACTGGTGTCCTACCTGGTGAAGAATGTACTGCCTGGTGAGTAACAGTCGCTTGGGAGATCTTTCCCAGGACGAGACACATGCCCCTTTATATTGATTCCTTTTGCTCTCTTTGTATATCCCTGATGACGAACCCCGGACAGGGTTCGAAACGTAGGAATAAACTTATTTCGACGACTCCGGCGTTTACTCTCTTCGTCTTTATATATATATATACATATATATATATATATGTATGTATGTATATAAGCGCGCGCACACACACACACGCATATATATATATATATATATATATATATATATATATATATACATAGTATATATATAAATATATTGGTACATTGTGACAAGTTGATGAAGGTGGAAAAAGAAGTCACGGGTCTAGATCCAAGTTACAGAGTTTATTCCTGACCGGTCAGCAATAAACTCAGTAACTCGGAACTAGACCCGTGACTTCTTTTCCACCTTCATCATATATATATATATATACATAGTATATTTATACATGCATACATTATTTTCCACATATTAATTCCATTTTCTATAAACAAAATCTATTAATACAGCAAGATGAGAGGGAGGAAAGGTGGTGGATGGGAGTGGAAGGTGGGAGTAGTCACGGGTACGTGTCCTTTACTTGGCTACCCCCCTCATAAGGGGGAAAAGCTCTTGGTATATTTATCGATAAACATAGCAAGAATAAGATTTTTATTTATATAGTTCAGATTTATCTTGAGTCATATATTGAGGTGATGAAAAAATTATGTATTTGATTCTGGTGATTCTTGAACGCGACCTGTAACCAACTGAGACCCTTTGTTCTCTATTATGGAAATCTGATATTCGAAAGTTTCTCTTATTTGCAACAAGAAGTCCATACAAATGAAATTAATGAGTTTTAGATTCATAATATAGAACTATCATATACCATGAACTGATATAATTTTCGATATATATATATATATATATATATATATATATATATATATATATAATACGTATATATATACATATATATACATATATATATATACATATAAATATACATATATATATATATATAATATATGTATATATATATATATATATGTATATATATATATATGTGTGTGTGTGTGTGTGTGTGTGTGTGTGTGTGTGTGTGTGTGTGTGTGTGTGTGTGTGTGTGTGTGTGTGTGTGTGTGTGTGTGTGTGTGTGTGTGTGTGTGTGCGTGTGTGTGTGTGTGTGTGTGTGTGTGTGTGTGTGTGTGTGTGTGTGTGTGTGTGTGTGTGTGTGTGTGTGTGTGTGTGCGTGTGTGTGCGTGTGTATGTGTGTGTGTGTGTGTGTGTGTGTGTGTGTGTGTGTGTGTGTGTGTGTGTGTGTGTGTGTGTGTGTGTGTGTGTGTGTGTGTGTGTGTGTGTGTGTGTGTGTTATTCTTCTCCTGTAAACTACAATTAAGTAAACGTAGTTAGGTAAACACACACAAACGCACATACACTAA
>NC_134813.1:10739343-10746843 GCF_046742065.1 Oratosquilla oratoria
TTGAACGTTACATCGTCATTGTTCAAAATTCATGGCATCTTCCGTTTCTTCGAACACTTCGAAAGCTCAGCAGCAAGGATGACTCACTTCAGAGTCCAACAGTAATTAGCTATCATGACTGCACCCCAGCGTCCCTGATACCTAGTCTCCATCTTCTTTATGTCCTTGTGGAATCCCTCCCCCTGCTCATCACTCACTGGTCCCAGATTCTCAGGAAACCGATCCATATGTGAGAATAAGTAATGCATTTTGATGCTCATGTTGCATCCAAGGTTTCTGAAAGCAGTCAGTATATTGGTGACAAATTCTGCATACTTCCTGGTGGCCTTGTTGTCACCAAGAAAGTTCTTCACGACCAGGACAAAAGCCATCCATGTTTCCGGTTCCACTTCGGTAATAGAGATTTCAAACTCAGAATCTCTGATGAGGTGACGGATTTGAGGACCACCAAAGATGCCAGCTTTTAACTTATCTATGGTTAATCCTAGAAAAGTATGACACAAGTAAGTGAACCAGCCACCATCCTTGTCTAGAGCTTTGGTGAACTTTTTAATCAAGCCGAGCTTGATGTGCAGCGGTGGGAAGAGTATCTTGTGTCTGTGTACCAGAGGATTGTTGATGACGTTCCTTGCTCTGCAAGGCACCTATTTCCCCCACACCGGCCAGTCCCTCTTTATGTAATGCTGAGCAGTGTCCCTACTATCTCATATGCACAGAAAGCATGGGTACTTGGTGAAGCCGGACTGTTGTCCCAACAAATAACTTACCATCTTCAGGTCAACACAAATAAGCCACTCATGCTGATCATAAAAGATTTTCTCCAGCACATACTTCACCGCTTCATACTTCTTCAGCGTAGTCGAGTGGGCAAGAGGTACAGAGGCAAACTTGTTGCCGTTGTAAAGCAGAACACATTTCAGCGATCGCTTGCTGCTGTCATTGAACAGTCTCCAATCTTTGGGTTCATACTGTGGCACTCCAAGCTTGTGCAGAAGCTGAGCAATATCTGTACAGTACACCAAGTCCTTCTCTTCAATGAAAAAACGGAGGAACTCTTGATGTCTGTTGCGGTAAAAGGTGATGCGAGCACTGTCAGAGAGGAGGTTCTTTTCCTTCAATCTGGATGCCAATAGCTCGGCAGAGGACTTTGACAAGCTGAGATCGCAAACTAGATCATTTAGCTCCTTTTTGGAAAAAGGATGTGGAACATCATCGTTAAGAACCACTTCTTCTTTTTCACTGATGTCACATGTCAGGAAGTTCTCCTAAGACAGGTACTGGAATTTCATCATTGAGCTACAGGACGACGTGCTGATTTAAGATCAGGATACTTGAGACTACTTTGGTTCTTTCTGTCGATCCAAGTCACATCAATAGCGCAGAAGTAGCAGTCAGCGACATAGTTTGTCGGATCCCTCCAAACCATTGGAAATTCAAACTTCAGACAAGTTTTATCCTGGTCACCAAGTTTAATACCTAAATAAGAATGATAAGCACGCTTCATGAAACTTGTGACTTGATTCCTGTTAGGTACAATGGTGTATTCACCGCAGATGTAGCAGAAAAATTCAGGCTTATTTTTGCAAGATCTTCTAGTCAAAGTCATTTCATTCACCTGTAATATAAAGCAACAAGTAGTCATAAGCTGGTACATACAAAATCTTCAGAATTCGTTTATTACAAGAAATATGAAAGAATTTTGCATCATACCACGTGAAGATACCTGTACATATAAACAAAAGCGTCAAAAACAAATATGAAGCTTACTTCAGAAAGTTGACCTGATTGAGCAAAACCAATGTGATTTTTGGGCTCAGCGGATCATAATTATCCTAAACCAACTAGGATAAAATTAAACAATAAATTTGGTGTTCACCAGTGTAATAATTGTAATAATTGCAACAACTAAGATCTGAGTTCGAATCCCAACCCCCATAGGTGACTGCTTCTTGCTCTGGCTATCAAAACATATTGGGCAAAGGTTTGGTAGCCTTCCCACTATAGTAGTAGTTGTAGTAGATATTGTCAACGCCGTCTCCGAAGGTCGGGGGCATGAGGTACAGAGGGATGGGAATCAATCATAACGCACACTTCAATCTTCTTTATTGTTGCCCTTCGGTCTTGATCTTATACAGACAGTGTTTAAATGTGTGTGTGGTTTCTGCAAATTGTATCACATTGTCATTTGCATTCATAATTAATCTATTAAATCAATGCAATGATTAAACACACTATTCGTCAATAACAATCATTGAACTCAACTTCATGATTCCTACCATGATTTTGTTTACCCGCCTCCACAACATACATCATCACATATCTTCGTGATCCTTTGCTATTCTGAGAAACCAAATGCATTACTAATTAACATGACTTATGCACTAACTCTTACATATCATTTCAACATATAACATTACATAAAAATAACAATTTACTCTTTCAATGCTTACCAATAATGACTGCCATGGCCCTTACGGAGATGTTGTCAACTCAACGTCTACACACAGAAAGGACATTTATGATTGCGATCCTGACGAGGGAAATACGTACTACTTTGTGGCGTAGGAATACATCTAAGGGATCGTAAATAGATATACGAGTTATGTTCCACTCAACATTCTCCTTTTTTCTAGAGTCTCTTTAATCTTATTTTATTCTATTGTATATATAATGGATCGTTACAGTACATCAATTTCGACAATAACATTTTCCATTTTATTTTACATACATTGTAACTATATACGTAACAACACGGGCTTGTGGTTGCCATTAAGTTCAATTATTTCTCGCACATGTTATCGATATCTTCTCACATATGTATTTTCATCTTATACTTAGACATTGTGCAATCTGTACTCAACATACATCAAATGTCATAGACCGTGATTCGTAATTAACCTTAGTACATATACAATTTGTCAATACACTCGAACATTATACAATTGGTACTTGACACAGATCAAATGTCATAAGCCGCGATTCGTAATTAACCTTAGTGCATATAATAATTTACCTGTATAATATCATACATCAAGATATTCTTATACATAGTGCAATCGGCACTCACAGATATACTCTAATAATAGTATTAGTAGTAGGAAGAATGATTATGATTTTTTTCCAAATTATTCTCACAGTTTCTAATAATATGGACAACAATGTAGAAAAAACGGTAAAATATAGCAATTTCTAATTTACAAATGACAATATCCACTTCAAAAGTTGAGATATAATTCCTGTATCAAACAGATTAAGAAATATGTATATGCATAAACTTAAGCACTCTTAACAAATTATGATAATTGATTCATCTTGTATAATCTAGAAAATCTGCACACGTCTTTTCTGTAGCAGAGATGATCAAATTAATTCAAATACAAATCAGGATTTATCTCCAACACGATAGGATTACAAGGGATATACAATTCTGTGAAGTTCCTTTGCTTAGACAAATGTGGTATTTATTCAAATGTATTTCCATAAGTTAAGATTAATGCAAATGCCACATATTTCTGTCCACGCGTACTCACTGATATATACACAAGTAGATACACGCACACGCGCAGGCAGACACACAGGCATGTGCACACACACACACACACACGCGCGCGCGCGCTCACAAACACACGCACAAAGATACACACATGAAAAATAAAATAAAAATAAAAAACACGCACTTACGTTTGAGAAAATTTTAGAGTTGAAGGGAGAGAGAAAGAGTAAACTAGCAAGATTTTTGTTCTTAGCGTCAGTACGAGATCCACTCCTCAACTGTATGAAATCATCTGGAGAAAGACGAGAAAATTCTTGGAGGTTTATAGGTCCTGTGTCCAAGTTCGATCGCTCTTCATCAAGCGTTAGCAAGATGCTGTAATGATTGTAATTTATTTTATATTAATTTTCTGTTTTGTTTGGTTATCATTTGTCTGTTTGATTTTCATTTATTATTAGCTATATGTCAATTTATTATTATTTGCTATTTTCCTGTTTGTTTATTATTTAATTATACCTATGCATTTATTTATGTATTTTATTTGCCATTTACATTATTATAGTCTTTATTTATTATTTCATTATTATTATGATTTTTTCGCATCCGACCTAGATATGGACCAAAAGGTCTCCTGTCGGCATGCTCCGCCTTTGTAATTTTTTGTAATAATTTAAATTCGTGAGGGTTGTTTTAGGAGAGGCATAGGGCATTTCTCACGAGGCTTCTGCATCCAGCTGAATAAAATCACCTGGCGGAAGCCACGATAGAAGAGATGAATTACGTCTTTTCGTTTCTTTATCAATTCTATTTATCTTCTATTTATTCATCTATTTAATTTATTCATTATCTAATATTGTCAAGCACTTATCAATTTTGTTTATGTATTTGTTTATTGTTTATTTAATAATATCAAATATTGGGAATTTATTTATTTGTTTATTAATATATTTATTCATTAATTCATTTCTTTTGTTTGTCATTGATATTATTAGGTAGTTATTGTTTTGTTTATTTATTTACTTTTTATTATTTACTTAATATTATGAAGTATTTAGCAATCTATTTTTTTAAATAAATTATTCAATTTCTTTATTATTTAATAAGATTAAGTATTTATTAATTGAATTTTTATTTACTTATTATTTATTCAACATAAAATATTTTGTAATTTATTCACTTATTTTATTCATATATTCATTCATCTATTTATTTAACTAATTTATTCATTTATTATTTGAAATTATTAAGTATGTATTTATTTATCGTTTATTCAATACTATCAAACTTTTAGTAGTTTTTTTTTTTTTTTTTTAAACCATAACCCTCATTACCCTCCGAAAGAGGGTTCTCCTTAACTGAATAAAATCGCCTGGCAGCGGCTATAATAAGCGATCAAAGGGACATAGAATAGGCCATCATTAGACAGAATAAAATATATTAAGATCGTAGCGACGGAGTTGCCAGTTTGTACCGAGTTATGTATAATCGACCAAACAAGTACTCTCCACGGTTTCCATACATACATACATATACCAAGGCTTTTTCCCCCTTACAAGGGGGGGGTAGCCAAAAAAGAAAAAGGCATAAAATCATTCCCACCCATTCCATCCCTGAATACACTCCACACCCCTCCACCCTTCCTCTTATCTTAGCACCTCCTGAATAGAAAATAGAAATGGATTAACTTCATATAATATTTCATGAGAAGTGGCCTCTATATCTTATAGATAAACTAGTTAGAATAAGTTAAGTAGAAATTATAAGTACGGATATCACTTTCACTTGTGTAATGCTTGGGTGCATTCAGCTTTGAACTCGCACAAAGTTTCATTGACCCGGGAATAATTCCCACCGGGATTGGTGACTGACAGATGTAACGGCTGTTCGAACACTTAGGGCAAAGGTGGTTGGTCCGGGTGATAAGTGACTCTTGGCGTACGAGAGGTCCTGTTCTAAGCTGATTAGAATTGTCCGGCGACAGGTAGAATGAAATATGTAAGGGTGACATTGAAGAGGTTTAGGTAAGTCTTAGCCTCTTATGCATTGGAACCAGACTCTATGCTTAAATAAATAAATAAATAAATAAATAAATAAATAAATAAATAAATAAATAAATAAATAAATAAATAAATAAATAAATAAATAAATAAATGAATGAATAAATTATTTAATTCATTCATTCATTCATTCATTCATTCATTAATAGATAAAATAAAATCAGAATTTTTATAATTATCTCAAAGTAGTTTACTTTTTCAACACTGCGGCTCTCCTTACATGACTATTCATTCCATTTCATCAAACCTCGCGAAAGACGAGGTTGGTGACATCACCTGACCTAACAACACCCGTTTCGGAAGCAATTAATTACAGACGAAGTAATCTCCATCCAATTGTGAGCGATCGTCAGCCGCATGGCCTCCTCCGGGCACAAGTCCGAAGCCGCTCGTCATCCGAATGGCCTTCTCCGGGCACAAGTCCGAGGCCGCTCGTCAGCCGCATGGCCTCCTCCGGGCACAAGTCCGAGGCCGCTCGTCATCCGCATGGCCTCCTCCGGGCACAAGTCCGAGGCCGCTCGTCAGCCGCATGGCCTCCTCCGGGTACAAGTCCGAGGCCGCTCGTCAGCCGCATGGCCTCCTCCGGGCAAAAGTCCGAGGCCGCTCGTCATCCGCATGGCCTCCTCCGGGTACAAGTCCGAAGCCACTCGTCAGCCGCATGGCCTCCTCTGGGTACAAGTCCAAGGCCACTTGTCATCCGTATGGCCTCCTCCGGGTACAAGTCTGACGCCGCTCGTCAGCCGCATGGCCTCCTCCGGGCACAAGTCCGAAGCCGCTCGTCAGCCGCATGGCCTCCTCCGGGTACAAGTCCGAGGCCGCTCGTCAGCCGCATGGCCTCCTCCGGGTACAAGTCCAAGGCCGCTCGTCAGCCGCATGGCCTCCTCCGGGCACAAGTCCGAAGCCGCTCGTCAACCGCATGGCCGCCTTCGGGCACAAGTCCGAGGCCGCTCGTCAGCCGCATGGCCGCCTTCGGGCACAAGTCCGAGGCCGCTCGTCATCCGCATGGCCTCCTCCGGGTACAAGTCTGAGGCTGCTCGTCGTCCGCATGGCCTCCTCCGGGCACAAGTCCGAAGCCGCTCGTCAGCCGCATGGCCTCCTCCGGGCACAAGTCCGAGGCCGCTCGTCATCCGCATGGCCTCCTCCGGGTACAAGTCTGAGGCTGCTCGTCAGCCGCATGGCCTCCTCCGGGTACAAGTCCAAGGCCGCTCGTCATCCGCATGGCCTTCTCCGGGCACAAGTCCGAGGCCGCTCGTCATCCGCATGGCCTCCTCCGGGCAAAAGTCCGAGGCCTCTCGTGAGCAGCATGGCCTCCTCCGGGCACAAGTCCTAGGCCGCTCGTCAGCCGCATGGCCTCCTCCTGGTACAAGTCCAAGGCCGCTCGTCATCCGCATCTGCCCACTGTCCCAGCCTAGGTCGACACTCGCGTTAACCAGAATAAAGCCACCAAACTCACTCGAGTCTCCTTCATTACCAAAGCGCAAGTAACATTCTCGTAATGTTACAGCTTCCTCCGGGTACAAGTTCGAGGCCGAGGTCGAGTACGAGTTTGAATCAGTGGAGATGATCATTATTAGTGACTCTTGGGTGTTACTGGTTACACACACACACACACACACACACACACACACACACACACACACACACACACACACACACACACACACAAAAGTTTTCATTGCCATGGTCACCAATAGTCATCGTTGTTGTCATTATCATCATCATCACCATCATTATCATCGTCAACATCACCACCATCATCATCACCATCGTCACCATCATCATCATCATCATCATCATCATCATCATCATCATCATCATCATCACCACCACCACCACCACCACCACCCTCGTACTTACGGTCATCGAAGTATTCATCATTACCGTCAAAGTTGTCGAAGTAATTAGTGACTTCGCGAACGGCAGACGAGTTCGATAAGACGAGGTCGGATG
>NC_134813.1:10751843-10759343 GCF_046742065.1 Oratosquilla oratoria
TACAGTGGATTTCGCCTTCGTCGATGGCGGACCTGGCGACCTGCTGCTGCTGCGGTCTCATGGACACGGGGATTTTCTCCTCCTCCTCCTCCTCCTCCTCCTCCTCCTCCTCCTCCTCCTCCTCCTCCTCCTCCTCTTCCTCCTCCCCCTCCTCCTCCTCCTCCGCCTCCTCTTCCTCCTCCCCCTCCTCCTCCTCCTCCTCCTCCTCCTCCTCCTCTTCCTCCTCCTCTTCCCCCTCCTCCTCCTCCTCCTCCTCCTCCTCCTCCTCCTATCTCCTCCCCTTCCTTCTCCCACTCGTTTCTCCACTTCCTCCTTCCTCTTCCACTTCCTCTTCCACCCCTCCTCCTATATAGTCTTGTCCTCCTCTTTCTCCTGTTCTTCGTTTTCCTCCTACTCCTACTCCTCCTCCTTCTTCCCTTCTCCCCCCTTCCTCCTCCTTCCTCCACCCCCTCCTCTCCCTCCTTCCCCATCCTTGCCCTTCCTCCCTCTCCTTCTCTCCTCCTCCCTCCTCCTCCCACCTTCTCCTTACCCCTTCCTCATCACCTTCCTCCTTCCTCCCCTCCTCCTTCTTCCCCCTCCTCCCTCCTTCCCCATCCTTGCCCTTCCTCCCTCTTCCTCATCTCTCCTCCCTCCTACTCCCACCTCCTCCTTCCACCTCCTCCCCTTTCCATCTTCCCCCTCCTCCCTCCTTTCCTCTCGTTCTCTTCCTCCCACCTCCTCCCTCCTCCCCTCCTTCCTTCTCCCCCCTCCCCCCCATTATGGCGAGACACTTGTGTAAAATATGTACACGTGTTTGAATACGTGAACGCCCAAGGTGTGTGTGTATTCACCATGGTCTTGGATCACGTGTCAGACTCGTGATCGACAGCTATTCCCCTCCCGGAAGAGAGCTCAGAAGCTCGTACGACCGATCTATGTGTAATGCTGTGACCTTACACACACACACACACACACACCCGACTCCCCGCCCACGAGTGTTGGAGTAACGACTCAAAGCGCAGCGATACTGAAATTATTTCATCCTTGGCCAGGATTCGAACCTGGACCACCGAAGTGACAGTCGGAGACTCTACCAACCTCGCCACCGAGTCGTGTGTGTGTGTGTGTGTGTGTGTGTGTGTGTGTGTGTGTGTGTGTGTGTGTGTGTGTGTGTGTGTGTGTGTGTGTGTGTGTGTGTGTGTGTGTGTGTGTGTGTGTGTGTGTGTGTGTGTGTGTGTGTGTGTATGTGTGTGTGTACGTGTGTGTGTGTCTCGATTGTACGATTCAGAATTAAAGGAAAGCTTCATGTATGTTTTCTCGATGGGGACCCTGGCTTTCAGTGGGATGTGGGATGACTATATAAGAATATATTGTGATGTTTGTTGCCAAAGCAGATAGCTCTAAGGGATAATGTTATCTGAAATGAACTAAGGAATGAGACGATTATTTACGATTCTTAACTTCTCATTGTTTTTGATCAGGTAATTGTGAATGATTGAGGACTTGTACATAGACACGAACGCGTGTGGACGTTCGCACACACACACACACACACGCACGCACGCACGCGCGCGCGCGAGCGTGCGCGTGCGCTTACACGATAAGCACATGTATGTATGATTACACATGTACGCATATATTAACCTGTACATGTATGCATACATACGCACACACTTGTACACACAGACAGACAGGTCTTACACTGCTGTGTTATAAACACACATAAGCACTCACACACATTCGTATTGTTTTATTACCATATTCGCACATGTGTACGTATATGTGTACGTACGAACATGTGTACTACGTACAGACAGACAGACAGACGGACCTCTCTGGTTTCAAGTCATACAACTCTTCTTCTTGACTCTGTCAGCCTGTGTGTCTGTCTGTCTCATTCTTCGTATCTGAATGTTTGTCATTCGTGTTTTTCTTTATTTGTATGTATACAGAATACACAAAACATACATAAAGTACATGAAATATACACATTCATAAATATATCCATACGTACATATATACATACGTGCAAGAGTGACCGCTGGGAAAGGGAAACTAAAAGAAGCAAAATGTTTTCGTATATCATATCTTCGGTGCAAAGTACACTGAAGACATACACACATACATACATGTATACATACATACATACATACATACATACATACATACATACACACATGCATACATACATACATACATACATACATACACACATACATACACACATACATACATACATACATACATACATGCATACATAGATACATACATACATACACACATACATACATACATACATACATACATGCATACATAGATACATACATACATACATACATACATACGCACATACATACATACTACATACATAACAAACATTCATACATACGAATGCGCCTCCCATATGCTATACTCTCTCTCTCTCTCTCTCTCTCTCTCTCTCTCTCTCTCTCTCTCTCTCTCTCTCTCTCTCTCTCTCTCTCTCTCTCTCTCTCTCTCTCTCTCTCTCCCTCTCTCTCTGGTCAATATCATCCTTCTTATGATGATGTGGATACTATCCCCTTCATCATCTAGAAAATGGTGGAGAGAGCCATTCAAGTCTAAATATCCGAATTCGAATCTTTTCTTCCTCAATGAGATCAATACGATGTACCGAGTCACCTCGGAAATCTCAGGACTCGTTCCCCCCGAGTACAGTATTTGCATCCACACATGTGTGCGTGTGTACACACACACACACGCGTACACACGCGTACACAGGAATTCAAATCTGAGTATATTTATTTGAGAATAAGGCGTACAGGTCTATTTGAAACAGTATATGTATTTGAAGATTAGTTGATAAAAAAAATTCACAAAAGTTTTGTTTTTCTGAATCTTTTGATTGTTCCTAACGCAAAATTCTGCGCTGGTTCCAAATATATAATTGCTCTTCTTCTAGTAGTATAGAAAATTATACTAATATGAAGAAATGTTTTGGTTACGGAAAACACACAACAGTTGCTTACAATTTTCCTTTTTTTCAGGTTTATATTATAAATATTGACTTTCTTGACCATGGCTACAAGAAGATACAGGAATTCACCAGATTCATTCTGTTATGTGTGTGGTTTCTATGTTGAACCTAAGCATGTACCACAAAATTGTGTACGGTACGAAATACCGGATTGCTTATACATAAGAATAAAGGAGACTGCAAGAGACCATAAGGCCTACACTAGGCAGCTCCGTATCCATCACCACCTGTCATCCCCATCCATAAAGTTGTCTAATCGTTTTTTAAAACAACTGATAGTTTCAGCGCTTACTACATGGTTACCAAGTTTATTCCATTCATCGACCACCCTATTAGTAAACCGATTCTTGCCTATTTTCTTCTTAAATCTAAATTTGTCCAGTTTATACCCATTATTGCAATCGTTTTTTAAAACAACTGATATTTTCAGCGCTTACTACATGGTTACTAAGTTTATTCCATTCATCGACCACCCTATTAGTAAACCGATTCTTGCCTATTTCCTTCTTAAATCTAAATTTGTCCAGTTTATACCCATTATGGCAATCGTTTTTTAAAACAACTGATAGTTTCAGCGCTTACTACATGGTTACTAAGTTTATTCCATTCATCGACCACCCTATTAGTAAACCAATTCTTGCCTATTTCCTTCTTAAATCTAAATTTGTCCAGTTTATACCCATTATTGCAATCGTTTTTTTAAAACAACTGATAGTTTCAGCGCTTACTACATGGTTACTATGTTTATTCCATTCATCGACCACCCTATTAGTAAACCAATTCTTGCCTATTTCCTTCTTAAATCTAAATTTGTCCTGTTTATACCCATTATTGCAATCGTTTTTTTAAAACAACTGATAGTTTCAGCGCTTACTACATGGTTACCAAGTTTATTCCATTCATCGACCACCCTATTAGTAAACCGATTCTTGCCTATTTCCTTCTTAAATCTAAATTTGTCCAGTTTATACCCATTACTGCGATTTTACTTTGGAATAGGTATGGGCCTTTCAAGTGATATCTGGAAGTTGTCGATCAAATTTAGATGCATGGCTGAGAAATGCAAGAAAAGCAAAGCCATTTGCTGTCCCAAGTTTTTAGCGGGAGCCAAAACATCATCACGATAATTGCTACTTTTGCATGTTTAACATATCAAACTACAGAAAACCTAAGGAAAGGAAAGTCCTTCCATATTCCAGCAATTTATCCACTATTGCACCTGTGCCACGCGATTACTGGTTCCACGACCACCAGAAAATATAATTAAGTTTTATCAAATTCTGAAATCTATTTCTTTTAACAAAATCAACATTGAAATCTCCCTAACATCTAGCAATGTTTTCTGGTAATGCGATTACACATACAATTCATATGGTCCAGTTGATAAATGCAATTCTTCCAGGTGGAGGATATAATAGCGGTTTCATCAGGAAAGTGGGAAGGTTATGACAATTAGGAAATTTATGAAAATTTAGAGACCCGACAACATTTTCCAAATCAACGTGATCTGAATGACCTCATCAGGAGCCGAGTTTTTAGCATCCACACTGAGTGAATGGAATTTGTTGGAGGGGGGGGGACTGTAGATGAACAGTATACAGGAAGCGCCATGAGAATTTCGAAATATACTTTGATATAAGTGAGAATCTCTGCTTCTGCGAAGATGTTAATGGCTTACTTACACCTATTGGAATTGATTATAACCCTGAACAATGTCGAATGTTCATAGATAGTTCTACAAAAATCTCAAAGGTGCTTTACTATATACTCTATACAGACGATGGAAGAATGGCAGTGTAGAAAATTTAACCTTCTCGAGAACTATGATGAGTTTAAATGGGATGTTTGTGGTGGCTTTAAAATGCTCGCCTTCTTACTTGGAGAACAGGGTGGGTACACCAAGTGTATATATATATATATATATATATATATATATATATATATATATATATATGTATATATATATATATATATATATATATATATATATATATATATATATATATATATATATACTATTTGTATATATATATGTATATATATATATATTATTATTTTTTTTTTTTTTTTTTTTTTTTTTATGGGACAGCCGGCTGATAACAAACACCACCTGAATGAGAAGAGTCTCACACGAATTGACTTGCAGGCAAGAAAACTCAATGTTATTAGATAGCCTCTTGTATTACAGCCTCTTCTAGAGCCTGATGAAGTGTTGCTACACCCACTTCATATAAAGTTTGGTTTGGTCAAACAGTTTGTGAAAGCATTAGATCATGGTGGAAAAGTATTTCAAGAGATTCGTCCACTATTTCCAATGTTTAAGTCAGCGTAACTTGAGAATGCAGTAAGTGATGTTGAAAAAGAAGCGTGGTTTGTATGTCGAGGCATAGTTAATGGATCTATGAAGACTCAAACTACAAGCAGCTCGTAGCAAAACTTTTGGAAAGTTATAAAGAGCTTAGGATGTAGAATGTCATTAAAGGTGCACTTTTTGCATTCACCTTTTTTTTTTTTTTTTTTTTTTTTTGAAAACTTGGGAGGAATGAGTGAGGAGTATAGTGAGAGGGTCCATCACGACACTGATGCAATGGAGAAAAAATACTAAGGAAGACGGGACGCTGGTACGTTGAGAGACGATATATGGTCACTGGTGCATAACGATCAAGGACCTCACAGTAGGAAATCACGCTCATCAGTGAATTTCTAGCGAGCTCTTATAAATGTATCACATGGTTTTATACTTGCATTTTCTCATTAGTTTAACAAGGGAATATGAGGACAAAATATGAGGTACTATTCATAGACGATGTGATTATGCTAAATATAGTGTAATATAGTAGTTTAGTATGGATATTTTTGTATATAAAACCTTAATTATCTTTTGAAATATCGATGCTATGCAATTTTCTATGGTATTTCTAAAATTAGGAGAAAGAGCATCCTTGGAAACACTAAAGACACTGAAAGAAACAAAACTAATGTTATCCAGTGTTACTGGGGAGTATAAGACAGGACCCCACGAGCGTTAGCTCTCCTGTATACCGTAATTAGGTATATACGAAAAATTAATCCACACACACACACACACACACACACACACACACACACACACACACACACGCACACACACATCCTCCTAGTCGCGGGTTCGAATCCCTCACTTATCTCCATTTTCATTTCACCTTAGAGGGTAAAGGTTCTTCTATCTGATTAAAATCACCTGACGGCAGCTAGAATAAATTAATAAACTCATGATATTCAATTAACATGATTTTCATTTATATTGTTTGTAAATAGAATCACCTGGCGTCACAATAAATGGGTAAGGTCATGGAAAGGAAGAAAAGGAATTGAAACATTTATTCATATATTTATTTATTTAAGTTTTAATGATTTCATATATATACATATATATATATATATATATATATATATATGTGTGTGTGTGTGTGTGTATATGTAATAAAACACTAGGAACGTGTGTTCACAAATGCGTAAGTAACTAGGAAAAGTAAACTAACGAAGCAGAGCGCTTTCGTATAATTATATCTTCAGTGCTGGTACAAACAAGTAATTATCCTTATTGATATCAACACTAATGATGTAATTATACGAAAGCGCTCTGCTTCGTTAGTTTACTTTTCCTAGTTACTTACGCATTTGTGAACACACGTTCCTAGTGTTTTATTACATACATACATATATATATATATATATATATATATTTATATATATATATATGTATACACATATAGTAGATATGTATACATACGTATATATATATGAATATATATATATGTATATATATATATATATATATATATATATATGTATATATATGAAATCATTAAAACTTAAATAGATAAATATATGAGTAAATGTTTCAATTCTTTTTCTTCCTTTCCATGACCTCACCCATTTATTGTGACGCCAGGTCATTCTATTTACAAACAATATGAATAATGATCATGTCCATTGAATATCATGAGTTTATTAATTTATTCTAGCTGCCGTCAGGTGATTTTAATCAGATAGAAGAACCTTTACCCTCTAAGGTGAAATGAAAATGGAGATTTATGAGGGATTCGAACCGCGATATATATATATATATATATATATATATATATATATATATATATATATATATAAACAAAAATTTATTAATCCTTCCATACAATGCTATAACATCGATATTTCCACCTACAATGGACTTCTTTATAGATGTTGCGATAATCAAGGAAAGGCTTCATGCTCATTCTGCATATATATATACATATATATATATTTATGTATATACATATATATATATATAAATATGCATATGCACACACATATATACATCCGACCTAGATATGGATCAAAAGGTCTCCTGTTGGCATGCTCCGCCTTTGTAATCCTTTGTAATCCTTATATACTCGTATATACATATGTAAACGTATACACACACACACACACACATATATATATATATATATTTATATATTTATCTATATATATAGATGTGT
>NC_134813.1:10786843-10789343 GCF_046742065.1 Oratosquilla oratoria
TTTACATTCTTCATGACTCTGATGCGATATCGTCTCTAAGAACAGTAATAATAATAACAATAGTAATCATAATAATAGTAACAATAGTAATCATAATAATACTAACAATATAATGATAATAATAATAACAATAGTAATAATAACAATAATAATGATAATTGTCATGACTCACCTATGGGCCAGGCTAGTCGCGACACGAAAGAAATTTTTTTTAAGGCCGTGCGCTGTTTGAACGAATGACGGTGAGTTCAGGCAGGATAATTAAACTCTTCGTTAAAATCAAATATTATTACACTAACAGAACAACACATAAACATAAAATGAACATATAATAATAATGATAATAATACATATGACAAAAGATATATGAAATATATTACCAAATTATTGATCTCGTAAGATTTACGGATGATCAGGTGGGCGAAACGAAGGCTAATCGTCACTATGGGGACAAAGAAGAAGTTTGAGGTGAACGATAACTTCTGGTATGGGCATCTTCTGTAGTGGAGGTTTTGAGGTGAACGATACGTCTGGAAGGGGCAAATTCTTTTAGTTTCTTCTGGTAGAAGAAGTTTGAGGTGAACGATAACTTCTGGTATGGGCATCTTCTGTAGTGGAGGTTTTGAGGTGAACGATACGTCTGGAAGGGGCAGATTCTTTTAGTTTCTTCTGGTAGAAGAAGCTTGAGGTGAACGATAACTTCTGGTATGGGCATCTTCTGTAGTGGAGGTTTTGAGGTGAACGATACGTCTGGAAGGGGCAGATTCTTTTAGTTTCTTCTGGTAGAAGAAGCTTGAGGTGAACGATAACTTCTGGTATGGGTATCTTCTGTAGTGGAGGTTTTGAGGTGAACGATACGTCTGGAAGGGGCAGATTCTTTTAGTTTCTTCTGGTAGAAGAAGCTTCTGGTAGTCAGGAACAACACGAGACTTGATGAGAAAAATAGAAGAATTGCGTCGATCGTAGTCAAGCAGCAACCTGGATAATGTTTGATGAATTCGAAAAAACGAAGGTTGACAATACTTCGTTTTGAAGGCGGCCAGTAATTATGGTCCAAAGAACTTGTTTAGCGATGTTGTCGTATATCGACAATCTGTATATGATTCTACGTAGATTGAAATGGTCCCTGGGTTTCAGCTTCTTTTTTTCTCTCTCTGCTATGACTGTAGAATATAGATTTGTAATCTCACCGCTATCACCACAATGTAGTAGTTCGAATAGAATAGAATTGAGCCTCAAGAGGAGCATTAAAACCAAGAACTCGGCCCGAGTTTCCTTCATCACTAATTTCGAATATAGAGAACACCATTCTACATTCTGGTGGCAGCGGTGGGACGACGAATCCACATTCCACATTCTGGTGGACAGATCTATTGACTTCTGCCGACTTCTGACTTCTGTATTCTCTTGACTCCTGCGCTCTCTTTCCTCTGTCTGAGTTCTCCCCCAGTCGTCCTAGGTTCTGCCATTTTATACTAAGCAAAATGGAGCCGGTGTTTCAAACATGGCCAAACGTATCCAAACTAGGCAGTTTGAAGACTCTCAACCAGCGGGAAGACAGAGCGAGTTTCTCCCGCTCAAATCAGTGACGTTTCTGCTTCGTTTTGCCTGCGATCATGCGTAAAGGGCGCTCTCCAACAGACTTAGTATTGTGTAGTTATGAACAAATATATCTTATATATATATATATATATATATATATATATATATATATATATACATGTATATATATATGTATGTATATATACATATGTATATATACATATTATATATATATATATATACATATATATATATATATATATATATATATACATATATATATAATTTATGGATAATATATATTCACTAAGGCGTGCCTTAAATATTCAAATAGGAGACTTTATTCTCACAATGGTGTGACACAGCACAACCACAGGATTCTACCCACGTCGAGGACGTGACAGTAATGATAATAGTAATAATGATAATAATCATGATAGTAATGATAAGGATGGTAGTAATAATAATAATAGTAATCATGACAGTGAATAATATTAATCATAATAATAATAATAATGATAATGATAATAATAATAATAATAATAATAATAATAATAATAATAATAATAATAATAATAATAATAATAATAATAATAATGATAATGATAATAATAATAATAATAATAATAATAATAATAATAATAATAATAATAATAATAATAATAATAATAATAATAATAATAATAATAAGAGTAATAATGATAATGGTTATAATAATAAGTGTAATAATGACAATAGTAGTAACAATAACAATAATGCCACTAATAATAGCAACAACAATAATAAAAATAACAATAATAAACATTTATTCGACCTGTATGAAGAGCTGCTAGGTCCCTTGCCTATTTCCTCCTCCATTGTTTTCCTTTTGTTTAAGATGGTGTCCAGCGACCGAACGATTTTGATCTCAAAGTGACCTGTCAAATACACAGACATTATAGAATATTCCTCTCTCTCT
>NC_134813.1:10804343-10821843 GCF_046742065.1 Oratosquilla oratoria
TTACTTTTTTCCTCCACCTCCTCCTCCTCCTCCTCTTCCTTACCTCTTCCTCCTCCTTTTCTCTTTCTCCCCTCTTCTTCCTCCTTTTCCTCCTTCTCGTCCTCCACCCCTTCCTCCTTCTACTCCTCTTCCACTCCCTCCTCTTGTTTCACTACATCTTCTCTTCCTCCTCCACTTCCACCTCCTCCTCCTCCTCCTCTTTCTCTTCTTCCTCCTTCTCTTCCTCTACCTCTTTTTCCTCCTCCTCCTCTTCATCTTCCTCTTTCTCTTCTTCCTCCTTCTCTTCCTCTCCCTCCTTTTCCTCCTCCTCCTCCTCCTCCTCCTCCTCCTGCTCTTCCTCCTCCTCCTCCCTTCAGTTCTCTCTCTCCTACTCTCCCTCCTCCTCCTCCTCCTTCACCATTCTGACACTCATTTATTTCTTATATCAGTCGTCGTCCTTATTTCCCGATTGCGTTCTTAGCTGAATAGAATCACCTGACGGCAGCTAGATAATAAAAGTCTTAGGCTCTAACCTTTGAACAGAGAGAAATGCAACAAAAAAAATGCCCCAGCCGCCATGAACACACCAACTAAGGTTCCTCCCCCCCAAACCCTCATTTCCCATTTTCTGTCACACCGCGACCATTGTAGAGAATGGAAGTTCCCTTACAGCGATTGCGAAGAGTCCTGGCAGTAGCAATTCTGGCCGCTTTAGGTCGAGCGTTTCCGGACATAACAAGAACATGGTACGGTGTAGGGTGAGGTTGGAGGGGGGGGAAGATGGGAAGGGGGGAAGATGGTGAGAAGGGGGAGGGAGGATGAGCAGGAGGGGAAGAGGGGGAGGGGGAGGAGAAAATAGTGGGAGGGATAGATTGGGACGAGGAAAGGGAGGGAGGGAGGGAGGGAGGGTAGAGAAGAGGATGGGTAGGGTTTGGTGCTAAAGCTACAAGTTAAGTTTTGTTTGGTTAAGGGGAGTATTACTGGGTTAGGTTAAAGTTAACTTAGGTTAGGTTGGATTATGTTTGGTTAGTATAATTTTGATTAGGTTAAGGTAGATTTAGTTGGGTTAAGTTTGGAAGAGAAGGAGGATGAAGAAGAAGAGGAAGAGAAGAAGAGGATGAAGAAGAAGAAGAAGAAAACAGAAAAGAGGAAGAGAAGGACGGGGAGAAAAACGAAAGAGGAGGAGGAGGAGGAGAAGAAGAAAAGTCAAGACTTAAGCTTGGGTCTCTGAGCCATAACTGTCTTGTACAGAACCCCACAGAGTCCTCCTCCTCCTCCTCCTCCTCCTCCTCCTCCTCCTCCTCCTCCTACTCCTCCTCGTCCTCCTCCTCCTCCTCCTCCTCCTCCTCTTCCTCCTGCTCCTCCTCCTCCTCCTCCTCCTCCTCCTCCCTTTTCGTCCTTCCTCTTCCTCCTCCTTTCTTCTCTTCTTCCTCCTTTGTGTTACTCCTACCTTTTCCTCGTTCTTCCTCTTCTTCTTCCTCCTCCTCCTCCTCCTCCTCCTCCTCCTCCTCCTCCTCCTCCTCCTCCTCCTCCTCCTCTTCCTCCTCCTTCTCCTCCTCCTCCTCCTCCCTTTTCGTCCCTCCTCTTCCTCCTCCTTTCTTCTCTTCTTCTTCCTTTGTGTTACTCCTCCCTTTTCTTCGTTCTTCCTCTTCTTCTTCCTCCTTTTCCTCGTTCTTCCTCTTCTTCTTCCTTCCCCCGCTTCGATTTACTCCTTCTCCTTCCTCTTCCTCTTTCTCCTTCCTCCTCCTCCTCCTTCCTCGTCTTTCCTATTCTTCCTCCTCCTCCTCCTCCTGTCGAGTCTAATTTCTGTGCCCCATGTGGATGTTTCCTGCCTGGGTTTCCTGGCGCCCCGTTTTCTTCTTTTCTTCTTCTTCTTCTTTTCTTCTTCTTCTTCTTCTTCTTCTTCTTCTTCTTCTTCTTCTTCTTCTTCTTCTTCTTCTTCTTCTTCTTCTTTTTCTTCTTCTTCTTCTTCTTCTTCTTCTTCTTCTTCTTCTTCTTCTTCTTCTTCTTCTTCTTCTTCTTCTTCTTCTTCTTCTTCTTCTTCTTCTTCTTCTTCTTCTTCTTCTTCTTCTTCTTCTTTTCTTCTTCTTCTTCTTCTTCTTCTTCTTCTTCTTCTTCTTCTTCTTCTTCTTTTTTCTTCTTCTTCTTCTTCTTCTTCTTCTTCTTCTTCTTCTTCTTCTTCTTCTTCTTCTTCTTCTTCTTCTTCTTCTTCTTCTTCTTCTTCTTCTTCTTCTTCTTCTTCTTCTTCTTCTTCTTCTTCGTATTCTTCTTCTTCTTTTTCTTCTTTTTCTTCTTCTTCTTCTTCTTCTTCTTCTTCTTCTTCTTCTTCTTCTTCTTCTTCTTCTTCTTCTTCTTCTTCTTCTTCTTCTTCTTCTTCTTCTCCTCCAGTGCCCTTATTGACATAGGTTCATTTCTAAGTGGTGTTTATTCATTTACAATATAACTATTTATTTATTTGTTTCTTTGGCAAATGATCACTTAAATCAATTAGATATTCAAGGATATTTAGATAGATTACAGCAATGGTCTGAAAAGTGGCTAATGAAATTTAACACAAGTAAATGCAAGGTAATGCACATAGGTAAAAATAACAGTAAGTACGATTACAAGTTATTTGGAAATTCGTTAACAAAAGTGGATAGTGAAAAAGATCTCGGCGTAATTATCAGTAACGATCTCAAATCATCCAAGCAGTGTATTTCAGCCTCTGAGAAAGCAAATAAGATTCTAGGACTGATTGCGCGATTTTTTTAATTCAAAATCCATCATTCATTAACAAGCCATAAATCGTTAGTTCGTCCACATTTGGAATATGCTGTTTCCGTATGGTCACCGAATCTCATTAAAGATATTGACAGATTGAAAAAAGTACAACGGCGAGCCACAAAACTGATTCCAAATATCAAAAATAAATCATACGAAAATCGACTAAAACATATGAATCTGTTTTCCCTAAAAAAGCGTAGACTCAGAGGTGACTTGATACAGGTCTTTAAGATTCTAAAGGGAATTGACAACATCAAAAGTGACAAAATCTTCACACTGAATGAGAATCAGACAAGAAACAACGGTCACCAAACTGTCCGAAAATAGATTTGATTTGTAAGTGAGTAGAAACAACTTCGCCAACCGTGTAGTTAATGAATGGAATAAACTTCCTGCAGAGGCAGTGCAATGTAGTTCAGTTCGAAGCTTTAAGAATCATTTGGATAAACACCTAAGCAAGATGCTGTAATGATTATCATTTATTTTATATTATTTGTTTTGTTATCATTTGTCTGTTTGTTTATTATTATTTGTTTGATTCTCATTCATTATTAGTTATATGTCAATTTATTATTATTTACTATTTACCTGTTTGTTTTGTTATTTAACTGTACCTATGCATTTATTTATGTTTTTTATTTATTATGTATATTTTATCATTTTTATTTCTTCATTTATTTATTATTATTATGATTTTTTGTTATGCATCCGACCTAGATATAGACCAAAAGGTTTCCTGTCGGCATGCTCCGCCTTTGTAATCCTTTGTAGATTGACTGTATAATGACTATATTGATTGGTAACTGGAGGTGACAACACATGGTACTACTGTGGACAGAGACGGAAACATACCCCGTAGGCTGGCTCCCGATCCCCGGACCGACTCATGTATATTGACTAATCAATCTATGAGTCCAGTCGACGGTTGTCACCGACCTCCTTGGTTCTATATACTAAGGATACACAATAATTTAGTAGATTATTAATTAATAATTGATTTGTTAATTAACTTAGTTTAGTAGATTAATGATAAATAATTAAATTGTTAATTAATTTTTTTGTGGTTTTTCTTCAGGTTTTATTATCCTGTTCCTGGAGTGCTCCACATGGTCAACGCAAGTGTGCAAGATGCAGGAACCTACAGGTAAAAAAGATATAAAAATAAAAAATAAAAATAAATAAATAAACAAATAAAATAAAAAAGGGCCCTTTTACTTTTATTTCTTATATCCACAGGCAATTTCAAACCTCTGGGTCCAGCCAATACAGTATACATTACGAGAAAAATAAACTACGATATTTATTTATTTATCTATTTATCTATTTATTCATTTATCTAATTATTCGTTTTATTTTATCTTATTTTAATTTATTTTATTTTTTGCGTTGTCATGGACCATTTGGCCTCCAGATCAGCAACTTCAACTAACTCGGCTGCGTCTATGTGTCTGTCTGTGTGATTAAATGTGTATATTAACGTAACTTAAGTGCAATATGACACAAACACAATATTCGCGTGTAATATACGATTCATTCTTGCCAACGAATTGTTGTTATTAGGTTGTCAGAGAGAAGTCAACTCCACGACTTCTGCCACCATTTTCATCACCATTATCATCACCAATGGTACCATCACTATCACCACAACCAACACCACAACCACAACCATCACCACTAACATTAACACCATTATCTCATTACCACAAAAGAAACACCACCAAAAATACTATCACTAATTACCATTACCCCCCCACCATACTCGTCGCTGGGACCACAATTATTACTTTCATAGCCAGAGATGCTATCACCACTAACACCGCCATTACCGCACCTTTACCACCATCACTATCACCGACACCACCACGTCAACTACCACAACCACCACTACCCCAACCATTTCTCTGTTCTCTTCTGATGGCGTTCGGTTGAACCAATGTTCGACTCCTTCAGTTCGGTGACCACGCCTTTATTGCACATAAAGTTGTGTAACCGCGTTGAAGGGAGCAAAATAAGTCAATGTTTATTTCTCAGTGTGTGGATAATATTACCAGAAATGTTTCAGTCAGGTGTTGTTTATTTGTCTCTTGTATCTATTTTCTTTCTGTGTTCTTCTTGTATTTGATGAATTTCGTTTGTTTATCAATTGCTTTTACACATTTTTTGTTCGACATATTTATCATATGTAGGCTTGTTGTATGTAGTAAAGTAGGTAAATATATACCATATGTGTATGTCTGGGGTATTAGCTGCCTGTTATTGTGGGGTTAAAAGCAGCTCTGTAGCATGAAACTGATATTTTAGGGTTTATATACCGGTAAGGTACTATAATAAAGGGTAGTAGAGCCTGTATATATATATATATATATATATATATATATATATATATATATATATATATATATATATATATATATATATATAATATATATATATATATATAATATATATATATATATATAAATATATATATATATATATTAGGCAATTTATCGAAGCATATTAACAATTTAAAGTAATGAATTCAGAAATTACGTAAATATATCTTGAGTTCAAGTTTGTTTTTCTCAATAAATGGGCCTCTGTTGCATGATTAGACAGAATAATGAAAAATAAATAAATGAAAAATAAATCATATTTACGAAGGACACCAAAAGAGTTTCTTTCGGGTGAACGCGTGTATTCAATAAATAATAAATGCCAAGTTGATGTTTGAACCCGTGGGCGGGATTCGAACCTTCGACGTCGATCAGACAAACACATTTTGGTAAACATTTCCCCCGAACGAATTTAACTCTTGCTCTGAATATTGAATGACCCAACCTTCGTTTTTCGTTTTTTTGTTTTTTTTTGGGGGGGGGGGGAGGGGAGCTTGAGGTGAGGCAAAATTGTTCTCGTTTCTATCGTACTCAGCTTCTCTCTCTCTCTCTCTCTCTCTCTCTCTCTCTCTCTCTCTCTCTCTCTCTCTCTCTCTCTCTCTCTCTCTCTCTCTCTTCTACTCTCTCTCCTCTCTCTCTCTCTCTCTCTCTCTCTCTCTCTCTCTCTCTCTCTCCCTCTCTCTCTCTCTCTATCTATCTATCTATCTATCTATCTATCTATCTACCTATCTATCTCTTCTATTGCAGTATGTATGTCTATCAGTATTTATGTGTATATCATATATCTACGCTTATGTTTATGTATTTACTTTTTTGCATAATTGTAATATAGAGGAAATGAACTACCCTTGTGAGGTCTTGGGAGGTCCAATGTCTTCTTCTCTACCGGACGTTTCAAACATTCTTGATTCTCGTTGCGGGGCTGATAGTCAGAAGTGGGTCAAGGAGGGTAATACGCATACCTTAGGTCAGGTCTGGGTCAAGGAGGGAAATACGCATACCTTAGGTCAGGTCTGGGTCACAGAGAGTAATACGCATACCTTAGGTCAGGTCGATTTGGGGCGAGGGCCCAAAAATCAGGTCAGTACTTTAGATGAAATGTATAACAATCTAACTGATCTAATCATTAATGCACAAAACACGTTTATCCCCCTAAAGTCAATACGGAAAAATAGTAATACTCCCAAATGGATGACGGACAGATTGAAACATGAGATCGGAATTAAAAGAGGACTTTACGTAAAAATAAAAAACGGGGAATCACACCTTAGATCAAGATATAATAAAATGGCAAAGCTGGTTAAAAGGAATACACGAACAGCGAAACGTAACTATGAAATTAAGGTTGCCAGTCAAGCAAGATCCAACCCAAAGGGTTTCTTTCACCTCTATAGAACAAAAAATAAAGAAAGAATAGGACCAATTAAAAACGATGAAAATGTCATGATAGAATCGGAAGAAAAAATGAGTGAGGAGTTTAACAATTATTTTCTATCGGTGTTTACTAATGAGAGGTTAGATAAAATACCTGACTGCGATCCGATTTTCAGAGGGGATGAAGAAAATAGCCTAACTAATATCAGCATTAGTAAAGAAGAAGTTATCAAGCAGATTGACAGACTTAAAGCTACAAAATCTCCGGGTCCGGACGAAATTTTTCCAAGAATGCTTAAAGAGTGTAAATTTGAAATCTGCGACCAGTTAACTGAAATATTCAATAAATCGGTAGACACTGGTTCTGTTCCAACTGCTTGGAGGCAGGCAAACGTTGTTCCTGTTTTTAAGAAGGGTGATAGATCGACCATATGCAACTACAGGCCAATCAGTTTGACATCGGTTATAGGAAAAATGCTTGAATCAATAATAGTAAATAGACTCAGAGAACACATTGAAGGGCATAATTTAATTCGTGATTCACAGCATGGTTTCTCCAAAGGTAAGTCATGCGTGACTAATCTTCTATCCTTTTACACTAAGGTATATAAGGCGTCAGACAACAATGAAAATTACGATGTTATTTACCTTGACTTTAGCAAAGCGTTCGACAAAGTGCCACACCAGAGACTATTAAATAAAATCAAAGCCCATGGCATAGGAGGAAAAGTGTTAGAATGGATTAGAGCTTGGATTAGTAACAGAAAACAGCGGGTCACCATAAATGGAATAAAATCTAGGTGGGGCAATGTTACTAGCGGGGTCCCCCAGGGCTCGGTTTTGGGTCCCTTGTTGTTCATTATGTATATAAACGACTTAGACGATGGGTTAAATAGTGATGTTAGTAAGTTTGCGGACGACACTAAAATAGGACGCCTAATTAGGTCAGGAGAAGACGCCCAGATTCTGCAGGATGATCTTAATAAACTGTTAACATGGTCTGTGAAATGGCAAATGAACTTCAATATCTCTAAGTGTAGCGTGTTAAACGTAGGGCTACACAACCCCGAAAATAGATACAACTTAGATAACACGTTTTTAGAAAAATCTGAGTGCGAGAGGGACTTGGGAGTTCTGGTGAGTCCGGACCTTAAAACCAGGAAGCAGTGCATTAGCGCCAGAAATAAAGCAAACAGACCATTAGGCTTCATTGCTAGGACGGTAACGAATAGAAGTGCAGAGGTAATTATTAAACTCTATCTAGCGATAGTTAGACCCATCCTTGACTATGCGGTACAGTTTTGGTCTCCGTCCTACAGAATGGACATAAATTCACTAGAATCAGTACAGAGAAGAATGACCAAAATGATACAAGGACTCGGAAATTTGCCTTACGAAGAGAGGCTTAGGCACCTAAACTTACACTCTCTGGAAAGACGCAGAGTGCGGGGTGATCTAATAGAGGTGTTCAAGTGGATCAAAGGCTATAACAAGGGTGATGCAAACAAGGTCATCATAATAAAACAACAGGGCAGGACTCGCAGTAATGGGTATAAACTGGACAAATTTAGATTTAAGAAGGAAATAGGCAAGAATTGGTTTACAAATAGGGTGGTCGGTGAATGGAATAAACTTAGTAACCACGTAGTAAGCGCTGAAACTATCAGTTGTTTTAAAAAACGATTAGACAACTTTATGGATGGGGATGACAGGTGGTGATGGATACGGAGCTGCCTAGTGTAGGCCTTATGGTCTTTTGCAGTCTCCTTTATTTCTTATGTTCTTATGTTCTTATGTACCTAGTTTTGAAATCGCATTTGTTCTTAGCTTGGCTGTTCTAGCTTTTAAAGGTGGTAGCACACTATACATTTCTCGCTAGCATGCTACTTGGTATTACTACCTTCTTTGAGTAAAATGTCTTCGCTTACGATCTTTTGTTTTTCAAATTTCCAAATGTCATTTTACTCTTACGTCATAGAGTGGGAAGTTAAATGGCGAGCTAAGAGAAGTTAAACCTAAAATACGAATGTTAGACACATTGTTGAGATGTTGTTACGGAAGTCTAGAACATTGCAACCGAAGTAGTTTCTACTCAAACGAAGTACCAACAGCAAGTAGCATGCTAGCTTAGTTTGCCGCCGCTTCTAGTTTTTACAGGAATTTGTTTAATTGCAAGAAAGCGATTTCTTGACAGGGTTTGAACGTTTGGGCTTTCCAGTTTATTTATATGACTTTTTGGCTCACTTCTGTCCCAGAAAATTATAATAGTATCGATGTAGTGTATGTGGATGTGTGTGTGTGTGTGTGTGTGTGTGTGTGTGTGTGTATTTACCTAGTTGTATTTACCTAGTTGTATTTTACGGGAAGGGGAGCTATGCTCGTGAGGTCCCGTCTTCATATCTCATTTTATCTAAACTATTTTTAAATTCATGTATTGTTTTTGCACACACCACTTTCTCATCTAACTTGTTCCAACTGTCTATTGCTCTGTGAGGAAAGCTGTTCTTTTTCAAATCTCTTCTATAGTTGTCTTTTTTTATTTTCTTTCCGTGTCCTCTTGTATTTCTGTCATCCCATTTTATCAGATTCTCTCTATCAGTAATTTCTATGCCTTTCATGATTCTGTAAATAGCTATCAAATCTCCTCTCTCTCTTCTTTGCTCTAGTGTCTGTAGTTTAAGTTTTTGTAGTCTCTCTTCATATGATAGTTTTGAGAGTGTTGGTGCCAGTTTTGTAATTGCTCTTTGTATTCTTTCAAGTTTTTTTATACATTTTTTTGTACTTGGTGACCATATCGTTGCCTGCATATTCTAATCTTGGTCTTATCAGGGTGATTAGGATTTTCCTCACCATTTCTTCATCCAGATATGTAAATGCCACTTTGATTGTTCTTATTAAATTATAAGTTTCTCCAAAAATCTTATTTATATGTTTCTCAGGTGACATATTATTCATAACAATGACTCCCAGGTCCCTCTCAGTTTCTACTCTTTTTATTCCTTCTTCTCCCAAATTATATGATCCTGTTATTCTGTTTTTGCTTTTTCCAAATTCCATTATACTACACTTTTTTGTATTGAACTCCATCCTCCACTTCCTACTCCATTCTTGTACTTTATTTAGATCTCTCTGTAGTGATTCACAATCTTCTTCAGTTTTCACTCTTTTCAGTAATTTTGCATCATCTGCAAAGAAGCTCATATAGCTTTCAATTCCTTCATCCATATCATTAATATATATAGCAAACATTATTGGGGCCAGAACTGTTCCCTGCGGGACACCGCTTATTACTTCATTCCATTTTGAGTGCTGATCTCTTATCACTACTCTCATTTTTCTTTCTTGCAAAAAGTCTTCCATCCAATTTAGCAATTTACCTTGTATTCCTCCTTCATATTCTAATTTCTTAAGCAACTTCTTATGTGGTACTTTGTCAAAAGCTTTTTTTAGGTCTAGAAATGCACAATCAGCCCATCCATCTCTTTCTTGTATTATATCTATTAGCCTTGAATAGAAACATATTAAATTGGTGACGCATGATCGTCCTTGTCTGAATCCAAATTGCCTTGGATTTAGTACGTTGTTTTTTTCCAAGTATTTTACCCATCTACTTTTGATAATTCTTTCACATATTTTTTGCTATTGTACTTGTTAGAGAGACTGGTCTATAGTTGGTAGGTTCTTCTTTATTTCCTCCTTTATATATAGGTACTATATTTGCTTTTTTCCAATCTTCTGGAACTTTTCCTTCTTTTAAGGAACTGCTTATTATGCTATGTATTTTGTCTGCCAGTTCATTCCTGCATTCTTTCAGAATCCAGTTTGCTATTTCATCTGGCCCATGCGATTTTCTGACATCAAAATTACCCAAGTGTGTCAATATTTCATTCTTTGTTACTTCTATTTCTTCCATAGGGGGGACTTTTTCCTTCCACTCAATCTCTTCAGGTTGTATATTTTCCCTTGTAAACACTGATTTAAAATGTTTGTTCATAATTTCTGCCATTTCCATTTCCTCAGTGTATTCAACTCCTCCTTGTCTTAATTTCTCCAAGTCTTGTTTGTTTTTCAGTTTATTGTTTACAAATCTGTAGAATAGTTTTGGTTGATCTTTACACTTTTCTATAACATCTTTTTCATATTTTCTTTTTTCCTCTCTGCACTTTTGTACATATTCATTTCTATAACCAGTATATATTTTCCATTTTTCAGGTCTTCTGTCTTTTTTTCCATCCGGTCCAGGCTTTGTCTCTTTTGTCTTTTAACTCCCTACAACTTTTGTTGTACCAGCATTTTACATATTCTTTTTCTTGTTTTTGTCTTGGGACATACTTTTCCACTCCTTCTTTGTAAATTTTTGTCAAAATATTCCATTTCTCTTCCACTGATGTTTCTTCTTTGTATATTTCTTCCCAGTTTTCTTGTTGGAAGAATTCTCTTATTTTATCAAAGTTTGTTTTTTCATACATCAATCTTCCTTTTCTATATTGTTCATTTCTTTTCATATATTTTTCTTCATTAAGTTCCAGTTCAATCAATATGTGGTCACTTTTACCTATTGGTGTTTTATATTCAATCTTGTCCACTATTCTAGGTTCAGATGTAATTATTAAGTCTAGCCTCGATGGTTCTTCTTCATTTCTATACCTAGTGTTCTCTTGTATCCATTGTGTCATTGAATGGTCAGTAATCATCTCAAGTAGAGCATTTCCCCATGAGTCATCACCACTCTTTACTGTCATTTCTTCCCAGCAGATTTCTTTGCAATTAAAGTCGCCCATCATAACTATTCTTCCTCCGTCTTCCATTATTTTAGTTAATGCTATCTTTGTGTCCTCTAACATACTTTTATGTTCACTCTCCTCCCATGAGGCTGTTTTCGGAGGCACATAATTGATCACAAATTTTCTGCTCTTCTTATCTCGGTCTTCCACTTCTATCATAATCATCTCTACTGTATTCTTTCCATATATGACACCTTTCACGTTTATATCCTTCTTAGTCAGGAACATAACTCCACCCCCTTGTTTTTTCTCTCTGTTTCTAATCCAATAATTGTATGTATCATGTCCTACACTGTTGGGTGGTAGTGGGCCTTTTAATTTTGTTTCTACAATTCCCATTATGTCCGGTTCTTTTTCTTTCAAATAATCATTCAGTTCATTCAATCCTGTTATCAATCCATCTATATTTGTGTAAGACACTCTTAGTTTTCTGCCACTTCCATTGTATTCTCTGTTTCCCTTATGTTTTTCTTTAGTATGTCGAACTGCTTTATTTTCATGTTCACTACTCTCCAATAGAATCTCTCTTTCTCTGACTCCGTTCTTTCCTCGTTTTTTGCCTTAGCTTCAATTCTTTTCTGCTTTTCTGCCTCTCTTTCCTCCTTATTCATTTCTCTTTTTATCCATACCTTTTTATATTGATCATTTGTTGCTAGTTTCCCTGTCTTGGATAGAATTTTCTCTGCCGTTGTTTGTGACCTGAATTTAATCTTAATTGGTCTGGTCTTATCTGTACTATATTTTCCGAGTCTGAATTTTTCCTCAATTTCCTTTATAATTTCTGGTTCATCTTCCTGGACTAATTTTAATAAACTGCTTACCCTTTCATTTTCCTCCTTGATTCTTGCGGTTCTATCTGGGTTATGTTTCTCTTCCATTCCTAATATAATTATACATTTCTTTTTGTCAGCTAATTCTCTTACTATATTCTCCTTCTGTCTCATCACTTTAATAACTGAGTCTTCATTATGTTCTTTCAATTGCTGTTTGACTATGTCAGTGAATGAAACCTTATTCCCTTCTTGAGTTATTCTCCAATTTTTAGCTTCTGTAGCTATTTTCTCACTGTTTTCATTACTATTCTTCTTCAATTTCTCATTCTCCTCCTTTACATTTCCTAACTGTCTTTTTAGGTCCTCTACTTCTTCAGTTAAGTTTCTGTTAGCCTTCTCTAGTAGTTCCAAACCTTTCAATTCTTTGGAAAATGGAGTCTACATTACCTAACTTACGTTCCAAGTCCTCGATCACCTTATCAACTCTCTCCTCTAGTCTTATCAGTCGGGGGGGGGGGGGTTGTGTCCCCCCCACCCTCTTTAAATCCCTGGAACATATTCTCGTCACTTTCTACTGTATTGCTCCTCTCTATACTTCTAATCTTTACATTTTTATTTGCCATTTCGTCATCACTGAGCTGGTCCGGTGGTCGTTTCATGTTGACCTTACGCCCGTCTGCCTGGGCCAAGTCCTCCACATCCTCATTTCCTTCCATTTCCCCAGCAATCCCTCCCCCTCTCCTCTTTCCTTACTTTCCCACTACCTCACGAGCAATTTCCCCCCCCCTGCAAATACAAAAAAGGCACTTCTCTTTGCGTTGGTATCCACAATCTGCACTTTTCTTCAGAGCGTTCGTCAAGCCGTCCGTTCGTTGAAAGTGTGTGTGTGTGTGTGTGTGTGTGTGTGTGTGTGTGTGTGTGTTAAAATCATAATAAAATTCCTGACCCTTTTGTCATAATGAATCACTTCTATAACTTTAATTTTAGCTAAATCTGGACGATTTTATTTACCTAAATGGTGGCCCCAAGGGAAATAGATGATAAAGCTCTTCCCTGAAGAGGGTCCCCTAAGGTAAATAAAATCGTTTGACGGCATCTAAGGGGCTTAAAAGGGTCAGAAACGACCTTTGTTGGTCACAAGGTTACAAAGTCGCGTTGTTGAAGTTTTATCGTGTATAAGTCGATATTTCGTTCGGTTGATAATACTTTATTGGTCGTTTGTGTCACAATAACATAAATATAATTAACTTTGGTTTAGAATTCAAGAAAATATTGATTAAAATGCACAGAATACACACACATGCTAGAATGGAAGCCATGAAAAATAATGATACAGTAAAATACAGTAAAACAAAACAGAACACAACACATTCTATCCTTTCCTCTGCACTGTACGATTTATACACGTGGTTATTACTGCCGCCAGGCGATTTTATTCGTGTATATATTATCCCTTTCATCCTCTAATGCCCTCTTCGCGTCCATTTCAGCTGCCGAGCGTACAACCCAGTCCTTGGAGAGACCATCGATAGCGACCCAGGCTCCTTGACTGTCACGCCTCCGGAGGCCTCTTCCTCCACCTCCTCCTCCTCCTCTTCTTCGTCATCGTCACCGGCTCTAGTGCCTGCTCCGTCCATCGAGCCGATTCCCAGCCAAGTGGAAGTGGCACTGGGAAAGAGGGCCGTTCTGGAGTGCCTGGCCACGGCATCCTTTGGCACCAGACTTACATGGTCACGGATAGGTGAGCTACCTATACATGTGTATGTGAAATGTGTGTGTGTGTGTGTGTGTGTGTGTGTGTGTGTGTGTGTGTGTGTGTGTGTGTGTGTGTGTGTGTGTGTGTGTGTGTGTGTGTGTGTGTGTGTGTGTGTGTGTGTGTGTGTGTGTGTGTGTGTGTGTGTGTGTGTGTGTGTGTGTATTGTGTGTGTGTGTGTGTGTATGTGTGTGTGTGTGTGTATTCACCTTGGTCTTTGGATCACGTGTTGGACTCGTGATCGACAGCTATTTCCCTCCCGGAAGAGAGCTCAGAGCTCGTATGACCGATCTATGGGTAATGCTATGACCTTACACACACACACACACACACCCAAGTCCCCCCCCACGAGAGTCGGAGTAACGACCCGAAGCGCAGCGATACCGAAATGATTTCGGCCCTGGGCAGGATTCGAACCAGGTACTGCCGCACCTCCGTACTGGCAGTTCAGCACTCTATCAACCGCGCCATCGAGTCGTGTGTGTGTGTGTGTGTGTGTGTGTGTGTGTGTGTGTGTGTGTGTGTGTGTGTGTGTGTGTGTGTGTGTGTGTGTGTGTGTGTGTGTGTGTGTGTGTGTGTGTGTGTGTGTGTGTGTGTGTGTGTGTGTGTGTGTGTGTGTGTGTGTGTGTGTGTGTGTGTGTGTGTGTGTGTGTGTGTGTGTGTGTGTGTGTGTGTGTGTGTATCTTCACTCATTCTTTCCATGTGTCCAAACCATCGCAATACTCTTTCATCAACCCTATCTCCTAACTCCCTTCCCACCCCTGTTCTCCTCCTCACCTCCTCGTTTCTCACTCTATCCAGCCTAGTAATCCCTATCATACTTCTCAAGCACTTCATCTCAAACACATTCAAACTCCTCCTCTCTTCCTCTCTTATGTTCCATGTTTCTGCCCCATACAGTGTTGCCGGCACAATCACTCCTTCATATAATCTCCTCTTAGCATCCATTCCCAAATGTCTATTTCTCATATATAATTTTTGAGGAATGCACCTATTCACTGTCAAGTTGTCATGTGTTTGAGGAGTTGCTTTTTTCGAAGTCTTAAGTCATAAATGGCTGGATAGGCCTCATGGAGGAAGAGGATTCCGGATCCTCCCGGTGGACAGAAAAACGGAACATAACGGTCGACCACCTCTGCCAAAGAAAATGACACACACATTCAGCTGGTGATTCTAGCCATCTCGCCCTTTTTTCTTCCTCCGTTATGGAATCACAATTTTTATTCAGCTAATGGAAAGCCCTTTTTGTCTTTTAGGCCGAACAGCCGGCTTTTACGTTCTGTCTCTTTGCCGGTTTTGTTGTCCCACCCCCTTTCCCGGCCGGCCGGCTGTTGCGTCTCCTGTCAGGTTGCCGGCCGGCCTATGCATATTGTTCTTATTTTGCACCTCTCACTTTCCCGGTTGGCCGGCTTTTCGTTGTCTTTTAGTTACTGTGCTTACCGGCCGGCCTATCCTTATCGTTGCTTCCTTGTCCCACCCACTTTCCCGGCCAGCCGTCTTTTCCTTCTGTTCTCTTTTCTCTCCTGCTTGTCTTGCCGGCCAGCCTTCCGTATCGTTGTTCTGTGGTTCCTACCTCTTTTCCGGCAGGATGGCTGTTTTATTAATTCCTTTGTATTTACCGGCCTGCCTTCCGTATCGTTCTTCCTGGTAGGCAGACAATTACTGTACGTCAGATCCTATGTTTTCCTGTGCCTTCCGTATCGTTCTTCATTAGTCCCTCTTTCCCAGCCGCCGGCTTTCATATTATTTCCTTTGCTTTTTTATGTCTTTGCCGGCCGACCCTCCGTATATTCCCTGGTCCCTTCCTCTTTCCCGGCCGGCCGGCTTTCCTTTTATTTCTTTTTGCTTTTTGCTGTGTCTGCCGGCCGACTTACCTTTCATTTCCTTTGCGTTTTGTTGTGTTTGCCGGCCGGCCCTCCACATCGTTGTTAATTGGTCCCTCCCTTTTTCCCGTCCGGACGGCTTTTCTTTCAGATTCTTTGCTTTTTGCTGTCTTGGACGGCCGGCCGGCCTTCCGTATTGTTGTTCTTTGGTCTTCCCTCTTTTCCGGGTGGCCGACTTTCCTCCTTTCATTTCCTATGCTTTTTGTTGTGTCTGCCGACCTGCCCTCCGTATCGTTGTTCATTGGTTCCTCCCTCTTTTCCAGCCGGTCGGCTTTCCTTTCTGTTCCATTGCTTTCTGCTGTCTTTGTCGACCGGTCCCCCCTTTTTTTTTTTTTTTTTTTTTTTTTTTTTTTTTTTTTCCGGCTGGCCCTCCATATTGTTAGTCATTGGTCCCTCCTCCTTTCCCGGCCGGATTTCCTTTCATCTCTTTTGCTTTTTGCTGGCTTTGCCGGCTCCCCCTCCATATCGTTGTTTCCAGGTCACCCTTCTTTTTTCGGCCGGCCGGCCGGTTTTTGCTCTCAATTCCTTTTTTTTTTTTTTTTTTTTTTTTTTTTTTTTTTTTTTTTTTTTTTTTTTTTTTTTTTTTTTTTTTTTTTTTCATATCGCTTTTAGGTCGCTCTCGCTTTCCCGGCCGGCCGGCTTTTCATTTCGTTTTTATTTTATTTATTTATTTATTTATTTATTTATCTATTTATTTATTTATTTATTTATTTATTTATTTATTTATTTATTTATTTATTTATTTATTTTTTTAATTTTTTTTTTTTTTTTTTTTTTTTTTTTTTTTTTATGTTTGCTGGCCGGCCTTCTATGTCGTTTTTAGGTCCCTCCTGCTTTCCCTACCGGCCGGCTTTTTTTTCTGCCGGTCTTCTATATTGATTTTAGGTCTCTCCTTTCGTTTTCATTGCTTTGTGTTGCGTTTGCCGGCCGGCTCTCCGTATCGTAGTTTGTAGGTCCCTCCTGCTTTCCCGGCCGGCCAGCAATTCTTTCTGTTTCGTTGCTTCCTCCTGTTTGCCGGCCGGCCCATCGTATCGTTGTTTATTGGTCCCTTCCTCTTTCCCGATCAGTTGGCCTTCCTTTCAGTTATTTTGCTTCATGTCTTTCCCTGTCGGCCCTCTGTATCCTAATTGATTAGTCCCTCCTGCTTTCCCTGTTGCCCGGCTTTTCCTTTCGACTTCATTGCTTTCTTCTATTTGCCGGCCAGTCTTAAGTATCATCGATTATTTTACTTCCATCTTTCCCGCCCCGCCGGTTTTCCTTTCGGTTCCTGTGGTTCCAGAGGTCTTTGACAGCCGGTCCTCTTTCTCGGCCAGCCGGCTCTTCCTTCAGGTCCCTCAAGACCTTTGCCTTCTTTGCTTGCCGGCTGGCCAACCAGTTACTTTCGTCTTCACGTGTGTCAAAGGTACCCCGAGTTCCGAGTGACGTGGAGCTCTCGGGCCGCTTTCCACCACAATGAGGAGGACATTCGAGATTAACCAACAGAGCGCTTCCATTCAATCCCAGAGGACCTTGTGGACTTGACAAAACCTTCTGAACAAAACCACAAAGTTGGCTGCCGGAATAATACTCAACAGTCGGTCCGCTGTAGTGAATGGTTAAATGAAGGTGATTTTTTTTTTTTTTTTTTTTTATGAAATCACTAGACGGGAGGCAGAAGTTTAAGGATTGCTGGCGGGATTTCTCTTGCCCCCCAATGGATGGATGTGTCGGGTCCTCTTCCTCAAGATACATATTGTACTTATGAATTTGATAAAAAGGGACCGCGAGCAAAGAAACTTTCTTCATATATAAATACGCACACACACACACACAC
>NC_134813.1:10826843-10829343 GCF_046742065.1 Oratosquilla oratoria
TTTCTAAGCGCCCCAGACATATTCGCCACACAGAAGACATTGATCATCTCATTCTACTCTATCCAACACTAACAGTGCAAGGAGACAAGAAATCCATCATATCCGGAGATGTCCCAAGAGAATGGAAGCTAGCTAACGTTACTCCCATATTCAAAAAAGGTGACAAAAAGAAACCAAATAACTATAGGCCTATAAGTTTGACTTCAATCGTAGGAAAAATAATGGAAACTATCATCAGAGATGCTATCGAATATCATTTAGAAAGTAACCGTTTGATAAATGATAGCCAGCATGGTTTCAGACGGAAACGTTCTTGCGTGACTAACTTACTCGAATTCTACAACACAGTTATCTCGAATTATGACAAAAGAAACAATATAGATTTAATATATTTAGACTTTGCAAAAGCTTTTGATACCGTCCCCCACGAAAAACTACTTACTAAATTAGCTTTGCATGGAATAAGTGGTAGCCTATTAGGTTGGACTAGTAATTGGTTGAAAGGTCGAAAACAGAGAGTTGTTTTAAATGGAAAAACTTCTGGATGGAAAAGTGTTGCAAGTGGAGTTCCTCAGGGTTCCGTTCTTGGGCCACTTCTATTCATAGTATATATAAATGATATAGACCATGGACTAAAATCTACTGTTTCCAAATTTGCTGATGATACAAAACTGTGCGGAGTGGCAAATGATCACTCAAACCAATTAGTTATTCAAGAAGATTTAGATCAATTACAGCAATGGTCTGAAAAGTGGCTAATGAAATTTAACACAAGTAAATGCAAGGTAATGCACATAGGTAAAAATAACAGTAAGTACGATTACAAGTTATTTGGAAATTCGTTAACAAAAGTGGATAGTGAAAAAGATCTCGGCGTAATTATCAGTAACGACCTCAAATCATCCAAGCAGTGTATTTCAGCCTCTGAGAAAGCAAATAAGATTCTGGGATTGATTGCGCGATCTTTTGATTTCAAAAGTCCATCACTCATTAACAAGCTATATAAATCGTTAGTTCGTCCACATTTGGGATATGCTGTTTCCGTATGGTCACCGAATCTCATTAAAGACATTGACAGACTGGAAAAAGTACAACGGCGAGCCACAAAACTGATTCCAAATATCAAAAATAAATCATACGAAAATCGACTTAAGCACATGAATCTGTTTTCCCTAAAAAAGCGTAGACTCAGAGGTGACTTGATACAGGTCTTTAAGATTTTAAAGGGAATTGACAACATCAAAAGTGACCAAATTTTCATATTGAATGAGAATCAGACAAGAAACAATGGTCTCAAACTGTCCGGAAATAGATTCAATTTGGAAGTAGGTAGAAACAACTTTGCCAACCGTGTAGTTAATGAATGGAATAAACTTCCTGCACAGGTAGTGCAATGTAGTTCAGTTCGAAGCTTTAAGAATCATTTAGATAAATACCTAAGTAAGATGCTGTAATGATTATAATTTATATTACATTATTTGTTTTTGTTTTGTTATAATTTGTCTGTCTGATTTTCATTTATTATTAGTTATATGTCAATTTATTATCATTTACTATTTACCTGTTTGTTTGTTATTCAACTATACCTATTTTATTTTTGTTTTTCATTTTTTATTTACATTTTTTTTTTTTTTTTTTTTTTTTTTTTTTTTTTTTTTTTCATCCGACCTAGATATGGATCAAAAGGTCTCCTGTCGGCATGCACCGCCTTTGTAATCCTTTGTAATCCTTTGACAACACATATGCATAAACACGGCCAAGGAAACATGGAGGACTTGAAGTGAAGCGTTTATTCCTGACCTTCGGTCTATTGACTTTCTCAAAGAAATGGAATGATAGAACCAATAGGCGAAGCGTCAGGAATAATAAACGCTTCACTTCCAGTCCTCCATGTTTCCTTCGCCGTGTTTATCCAACCTTGTTCACATGGCTTTTCAAACAACACACATCTTCCCTGAGGGACTTAGCCTGTCTCACATACGAGATTCAAGTGTGCGCAAAGATGCTTTAACGTTTGGAGATTCGAAAACTAAAAGATTGTGATCTAAGCCGCCTCTACTCAAACGAACTCACTTGAGTCGCGTAGGTGTGACAGATATGTGTTGTTCCCTTGGATTGGTACTGTTGGATAGCGTAGAATGAGGCGTTCAGTGTCTTCTGTTAGGCGAATGCATCTGGATCACTTTGAAGCTGAATATCAAGCTAAGAGATGTCAAATCTATACGAATATTAGACACGATATTCAATTGTACTTAAGGAAGTCTAGAACATTGTAAGCAAAGTCGTCTTCCGGCTTTATCAAATTCACAAAATTTGACGAGAACCGTGATAGTGTGACGCGGGAATTACGATCCCGCCAGGTGGCTTTTGCCGGTTACTTGGATGGAGGGAGGCAGCGGATATTCTGCAGGGGAGACCTGGAGCAACGGACCGACTGATTCTAATGAGGTTGTTCGTTTCAGATATGCGGCCGATCCGAGAGGAGGGAGTGTCCCGTGAA